>NC_041020.1:19445730-19745730 GCF_004193775.1 Glycine soja | reverse complement strand
AGACGATATGGATCTTCCGGCTTCCCATGAAAAAAGACGAGACCCACATACAACGCATGTGTGACGGTATGATGCAGATGCGCATGCATGAAACGGAAAGAAAACAACACAAAGGGGTAACTCACACAAACGAGACTGCAGAGATCCAACTTTAATACTACGTTCTAGGCATGATGGCGCCTCAACGTAGTATTACAAAGGTTACGTATTACTCTAAAGAAACCAAACATCACTAGCAAAACTATAAACTAGTGCTATTTACCAAAAAATGCATGAGAACGAATGGCACGGAGCGTGTTTGCTCTTTGCCCCTATTTGGGAACCTATAGGACAATATCTAGGGGTCTCTAATAACTACTCCCCAACAATTCATAACTCACACGGCTGTTTTCTAGAGGTATCATCACTCAAGATAATAATATTGTGGCGGTATGGAATACCAGCGACAACACATTATAAAGAGAGAAAGCTCTAGACGAGGTTTCACTATTATCAAGCAAGTCGGAGACCTAGCATGATAATAGATTCACCTCCACTCCTTAAATTCCCATGAACCCGGGTATAGGGCCCCTTTTTTACTCAAACCCGTGGGTGCTTAGAATGCAGTGTAAAGAATGCGAAATAGACAGCAATTATTTACATTTTACACAGTTCAACAAATGCACACACAAAGTTTCACAATTCCACAATTCCTTAAAATAGGCCTAACTCACAAAAAGTCCCCAGTGGAGTCGCCAACTGTCGCAACGTGCCCTTCACGGGCGAGCGAGGGCGAGGCTCTCGGGTGCGCTTTCCAAAGGAGGAAAGGTGCGCGGAGTCGCCACCAACATTTATTTGTGGAAAACGTTGGGAAAATCGAAGGAAACCGGTCAAAATGAAAATTCTAAGTTCGGGAGTTGTATTTACGCTTGAGGAAGGTATTAGCACCTCTCACGTTTATCTCGAAGGACAACAGTCTATTTTTTAGAATTGTGGAATTGTGTTATCTTAACTTTTATTTCTTTTTATTTTTTGAGGTCGACAAAAGCGGGGCTTTTGCTCCTACGTACCCTCCTTTGGAGAGGAAATCAGACCTACGTAGTTCTTTCTTACGCGTGAATCAAGTGATTCTTTTTACTTAAAAAGTGATCATTTTAAGGCGTTGGACCTTAAAAATGATCCATTTTACTTGGTAAGAAAATTGAAATGATAAACTTTCAAAACCCTATTTTTGTGGACGAGCTTGACTAGGCGAGTTGATTTTAGCCTTAGTTTCACTTTAGTTATTTAGTCAATTCAATTAAGAATGAGAAATCCCAAAGAGAAAACGTCCGATTGATTTTTCGCTTTATTCTACTAAAAGGTACTTTTCCGATTATTATATTATTATTTTACCTCTTTTTTTATTTCCAACGTGGTTACGGCACGACCGAACGGTCGGAATTCATTTTAACCAAAATTAACGGATGATGCGATTCAAACGATCGGTGGAAATTTATTTTATTTTTAGATTAGGTGAGAAACAACTTAAATAAATGACTGAAGCACGTCAAAAGGGGGTATAAAAAGTAAATGAAAACGAGAATAAAAATACATGAAACAAAATGTGGACCACCACGGGTACATAGAATGAATTGAAAAGCTTGGTTTGAGGTACTTACCCGTTGAAGACTGAAGAAAACGAAGAATGAACGATTAATCTTGAAGAACGGTCGAGAATCTTCGCGTAATTACTCACGGAAACATTACGGAAACGTTACGGAAGCGCCTTGGCTTGGATTTTCTTCACGGAACTAATGTTCCTCAGCAAATTTGAAAGAGAGAGAAGTGCCTAAGGGGCTGAACCCTTTTCTTCTTCACTTCTTCCCCTATTTATAGCAAAATAGGGGAGAAGCTTGCCGCCCAGCTCGCCCAGGTGAGCTCAGCTCGCCCAGGCGAGCAAGGTTGCTTCCTCCAGAAGCAACAGCCTTCTGGAGGGCCCAAGTGGGCCTGGTTGCTATTTACACCCCCCTATTTACTAAATGCACCCCCCTTTCTATTTTTTTGTAATTCTTTTTCCGTAGCGTTACGAAACTTTACGAATTTCGTAACGATACCTATTTTCCTTCCGCAAGGTTACGAATCCTTACGGATTATGTATTTACTCATTTTTTGCTTTCAAAGAAGTTACGGAAACTCACGGATTGTGCAAAAACACCTCTTTTCGATTTCCGCCACATTACGAAATTTCACGGATTACGCAAGCCTGCTTCCTTTTGGATTTCTGAGACGTCTCGGGACTTCATTTATTGCATGTCATCAAGTAATAATCCCCGGGCGAAATTAGGGTATGACAGTTAGTGTCATGTCTCTGTCCATTTTCAATTCTTTATCTCTTGGACCTTTGCAATCTACAGATGTGGTGATTCATTTGGCAAATAGAAGTGTTGCTTACCCCGCAGGTTTCATAGAGGATGTGCTAGTTCGGGTTGGTGAACTTATTTTTCCTGTTGATTTTTATGTTCTTAATATGGAAGAGGGATTTTCCCATGGTTCAGTTCCAATTATTTTAGGTAGCCCATTTATGAAAACAGCCCGAACCAAGATAGATGTTTATGCTGGCACATTGTCTATGGAATTTGGTGATATTGTTGTTCATTTTAACATTCTTGATGCCATGAAACATCCATCTGAGGATCATTCTATTTTTCGTGCTGAGATAATTGATCAGATTGTTGATGATTATATGTTTGATTTTGATTCTGTTCTTCATGGTAGGAGACATCCATTTTTATCTGATCTGCATACTTGTCATTCCTTATGCATTGAATCTAAATCTGAGTTTGAATTTGATCATGTATCTGATTTTTATGCTGAGAATGAATCTGGATTTGAGTCTGGTTCTGATTTTCTGGGTGTTGTACCTCTTGATGTTGATTTTTTAGAGTCAGAATGCACAAACCATGTTGCAGGAAGTACATATACTTCTGACTTGCTTTATGAGGTACAGGCTGAGGAACCTTCTTCTTCTCCTACCCTGGTTCCTCCCACTATTCAGCCACCACCCACACCAGAGTTGAAGCCCTTACCAGCAACCCTCAAATATGCTTACTTGGAGGACAAGGAAAAATTTCCAGTGATCATCTTTGTCTCCCTTTCTGCTGAGCAAGAGGAGAAGTTGTTGCTAGTTCTCAAGAAGCACAAGAAAGCCATTGGATGGACTTTAGCAGACATTCCTGAGCCAATCTACCTGCATGCATAGGATACTTTTAGAGGATGGAGCTAAGCCAGTGAGGCAGCCACAGCGGCGACTCAACCCCGTTATTCTAGATGTGGTGAAAAATGAGGTGACCAAGCTCTTACAAGCTGGAATCATCTACCCCATTTCTGACAGCCAGTGGGTGAGTCCATTCCAAGTGGTTCCTAAGAAGACAGGACTCACAGTAATTAAGCATGAAAGGGATGATCTTATCCCCACAAGAGTGCAGAATAGCTAGCGAGTCTGCATTGATTATAGGAAGCTGAACCTCGTAACCAGAAAAGATCATTTTCCCCTGCCATTCTTGATCAAATGCTTGAGCGCTTGGCAGGTAAGTCTCATTATTGTTTTCTTGATGGTTTGTTTGGTTATTTACAAATTCATATTGCTCTTGAGGATCAGGAAAAGACCGCATTCACTTGTCCCTTTGGCAATTTTGCCTATAGGAGGATGCCCTTTGGCCTATGCAACGCCCCTGGTACCTTCCAGCGGTGTATGCTTAGAATTTTCAGTGACTTTTTAGAGAGTTGCATAAAGGTGTTTATGGATGATTTTACTGTTTATGGATCCTCTTTTGATACATGTTTGGATAGTCTAGATAGAGTTCTTAGTAGATGCATTGAAACTAACCTTGTGCTGAATTTTGAAAAATGTCACTTCATGGTAGAACAAGGTACAGTTTTAGGGCATATCATTTCCAGTAGGGGCATAGAGGTAGACCCTGCAAAAATAGATGTTATTTCAAAATTGCCTTACCCTTCTTGCGTGTGAGAGGTTCGTTCTTTTCTTGGTCATGCAAAGTTTTATAGGCGCTTTATCAAGGATTTTAGCAAAGTGGCCTTTCCACTATCCAATCTGCTGCAAAAGGAGGTGGAGTTTGATTTTGATGACCGATGCAAAGAGGCTTTTGACTGCCTCAAGCATGCGTTGACTACCACCCCTATCATTCAAGCACCTGATTGGACAACCCCATTTGAGCTAATGTGCAATGCATCCAATTACGCATTGGGGGCTGTCCTTACTCAAAAGATTGATAAGCTGCCTCGGGTGATCTACTACGCTTTCAGAACTTTGGATGCTGCTAAAGGAAATTACACTACCATAGAGAAGGAGCTATTAGTGATAGTTTTTTCCCTTGAGAAATTTCGTTCATATTTACTTGGTACTCGTGTTATTGTTTATACTGACCATGCAGCTCTGAAGTACTTGTTGAAGAAGGCTGAATCAAAGCCTAGATTGATCAGGTGGATGCTTTGGCTCCAAGAGTTTGATTTGGAGATCCGTGATCGGAGTGGCGCACAGAACCTCGTGGCTGACCACCTGAGTAGGATTGAGCGTGCGTCTGAGGACTCACTCATTCGGGATGATTTTCCGGATGATCATTTGTACATTATGTATAGTATCTTTGATTCCTTCCCCACTCCTTAGTTTGCTAATATTGTGAATTATTTGGTTGCTTCTATTTTTCCTCCCTTAGCATCTAAAGCTCAAAATGATAAAATTAAGAGTGATGCTAAGCATTATATTTGGGATGACCCTTATTTGTGGAAGTTGTGCAGTGACCAGGTTATTAGGAGATGCATTCCAGACCATGAGATTGAATTAGTCCTGCAATTCTTTCATTCTTCCGCACCAGGTGGCCATCTTGGCATACAGAGAACAGCTCGCAAGGTGCTTGACTGCGGTTTCTATTGGCCCACTATCTTCAAGGATGTGTGGAGAATCTGTAGCACTTGTGAGCCTTGTCAGAGAGCAGGCGGCTCACTTTCATGGAGACAGCAAATTCCTCAACAACCCATGTCATTCTGTGAGGTGTTTGATGTCTAGGGTATAGATTTTATGGGGCATTTCCCTGTCTCTTTTGGTTTTTTTTATATTCTCCTTGCTGTTGATTATGTTTCAAAATGGGTGGAAGCCAAACCCACCAGAACTAACTATGCTAAGGTTGTTGTAGATTTTGTTAGATCTAATTTGTTTAGCAGGTTTGGAGTCCCTAGAGCCATCATTATTGATCAAGGCACCCATTTTTGTAACATATCCACGTATGCCTTGCTCAAAAAGTATGGGGTCATGCACAGAATTTCCACACCTTACCACCCCCAAACTAATGGGCAGGCTGAGATTTCAAACAGGGAGATAAAAATGATCTTAGAGAAGATTGTGCAGCCGAACATAAAGGATTGGAGCACCAGGCTGGATGATGCTCTTTGGGCGTATAGGACTGCCTACAAAGCACCCATAGGAATGTCGCCTTATCGGGTTGTCTTTGGCAAGGCATGTAGAGATAGAGCACAAAGCCTACTGGGCTGTAAAGACCTGCAACTTCTCTATTGATCAGGCTGGAGAGGAAAGGAAGTTGCAACTAAGTGAGCTAGATGAGATTTGTTTAGAAGCCTATCAGAATTCCAAATTCTACAAGGAGAAGACCAAGAAGTTCCATGACAGCTTGATAGCTAAGAAGGACTTCATGGTTGGACAGAAAGTTTTATTGTATAACTCTAGGCTCGGACTCATGAGTGGTAAGTTGAGGTCAAAGTGGATTGGTCCTTTTGTGGTGACTAATGTTTTTCCTTATGGTACAGTTGAGATCAAAAGTGAATCCACAAATAAGAGCTTCAAGGTCAATGGACACCGGCTGAAACCATTCCTCACAAATCCCTCCTTAGTGGATGTAGTGGTGGAGGAGACCTCTTTACTTCACCCTACTTCTCTTCCGCCATGACTTAGGGAGTTTTCTTTTTCTTTTTCTATCTCCTTCTTTACTTTTATTGCACTTGTCCAATTTTATTTATTTTTTTGATTGCTCTTGATCTTGTGATTGTGCTACATTGAGGACAATGTGTTGTTTAAGTGTGGGGGGGAGATTGTTCTTTAATTTTGTTGATTTTGTTGGGTATTCTAGATTAATTTTGTTGGGTTTTCTAGTTTAATTTTTTTAGGTTTTCTAGGTTAATTTTGTTATTTTGGTTTTATGTTTTATGTACAACATTTCATGTTTATCTTTGAATTATAGGTTATGTACAGGTAATGGGTAATTGTTTTTGAAATAGGAGTTTCTTGGCACTTTGTGAATTGAAATCCTTATTTTTCTCTGCATGTCAAGTTAGTTTTGAAAGTTCGAATTGGAAGTGATAGATTTACCCTTGGTGAGAATTTGAGCCATCATCATCTATTTTATTCGGTGTGTTTTTCCCCATTGATTGCTTGCACAATAGCCTTGGCTTGAGTCTTATTGATACTTCTTGCTTCACATGTATGTTGGGAGATGATTTAGGCATTTTATTCTTATAAGCCTCTAGCTAAATGAGCCTACCTTGAATTAATTCCTTTGATATCCCTTTGAGCCTATGTTCCCCTTTCTTTGTTTTGAAGCTCATTACAAGCCTTAAGTGAAAAACCATGATCTCACCCTACCCTTAAGGAATTTTGGAGCTTTGGAATTGTTTTGGGAATAAGTGTGGGGGGGTATGTTTCATTGGATGATATGTTTTTTGTTGGCCATGCTTGATGATGTATTTTGGCCATGCTTGATGTATATACATATTTTGGCCATGCTTGATGCTTGTTTCAATTGCTTTCAATTGCTACTGTTCACGTTCAAAAAAAAAGAATGAAGTTGAATACATGAGGTCTTGGTTTGAAGACTTTGATGGAAGCTTGCTTATGTGGCTTCTATGGAGGCTGGATCTTTGAGCTTCAATGAGGTCCTTTAATGGTGATTTTCCACCATGAAGATGCAGCGGAAGAATAAGGAGAAGAGGTGAGAGGAGGCGCCATCCACTAGGGAATAAGCCATGGAAGAAAGAGCTTCACCACCAAGATGAGCCTTGGATAAGAAGCTTGGGGAGGATGCTTCAATGGAGGAAAAGAAAGAGGGAGAGAAAGAGAAAGGGGAGAGCACGAAATTGAAGGAAGAAAAATGGAGAGAAGTTGAACTTTGAGTTGTGTCTCACAAGACTCTCATTCATCAAAAGTTACAACAAGTGTTACACATGCTTTTATTTATAGACTAGGTAGCTTCCTTGAGAAGCTTTCTTGAGAAAACTTCCTTGAGAAGCTAGAGCTTAGCTACACACACCCCTCTAATAACTAAGCTCACCTCCTTGAGAAACTTCCTTGAGAAGATTCCTAAAGAAGCTAGAGCTTAGCTATACACACCTCTCTAATAGCTAAGCTCACCCCCATGACAAAATACATGAAAATACAAAAAAAAAAGTCCCTACTAAAAAGACTACTCAAAATTCCCTGAAATATAAGGCTAAAACCTTATACTACTAGAATGGCCAAAATACAAGGCCCAAAAGAAGAAAAAAACCTATTCTAATATTTACACAGAAGAGTGGACCCAACCTTGGCCCATGGGCTCAGAAATCTACCCTAAGGTTCATGAGAACCCTAGGGCCTTCTTTACTAGCTCTAGCCTAATTCTCTTGGTTTCTTCTATCCAATACCCTTGGGAGGTAGGATTCCATCAGACTTGGATTGGTTTGAGGACTTGGTTGACTTTGTTTTGGGTTTACTTTTTATGCTTAATTTTTAATTTTGGTTTTGGGGTTTACTACTTTTTCTTAGTTCCCACTTATTCCTCATTGCTCCTCTTTCCTTTGGGTTTTAGCTACTTATCCCATACTTTCCTCTACCTTGTCCTTGGCCCCATTACAACCTTAAAAGACCTTTTGATCCTCATGTGCATGTGTTTGTGGTGTGGTTGTCAATTTTAGAGTCTTGCCAAGTCTATGTGGTGTTTGTTTTCATGGGTGCTTTGAGAGTAAACAGTAGCCTAGACACTTGAGAGATATAGTGCATATCTTATGAGGCTTTATCACTTTTCATTCTTGAGCTGATTGACTATCTTGCCATGTTTGAGATGCTTGGATGATTTTCATGACTGTCTTGATTCTTTAACTCTCTACGTGTTGGATGTTGCCCATTCCGTTCATTCCTTGAGATTCATTGAGAAAAATGTAATTGTTTTTCTTTAATGTCTCTGGATTTGTTCCTTACTTTGCTTTTTGATTTTTCCCAAGAGTGCAAAAGGCTAAGTGTGGGGGGATTTGATGTATCATTATTTTCTCCTATTTCTCAACCCTTTTTGTCACCATTTTAATTACTGATTAGCCTTAATTGTCAAATTAATTATGCAGTTTTATCATTTAGGCCTACTTGACTAATTTTGTGTTTTTTATTTAATTTTAGGAGAATTATAAGCAATTGGGCTTGAATCCGGAATTGGGCTTGGACTTGAAGAGAGCAGACAATTTTATTTTATCAAATCTTATCTTACCCAGATTTTATTTCATCTAGATTTTATTTCGTCCAGATTTTATTTCATCCAATCATATCTTATCTTGTCCAGATTTTATTCTATTTCGTTTATGGGCTTGGACTTAAAATAGATTTGTAAGCTTTGGGGATGAGGACCTATATAACAGCACCAGGGTTTTAGTTTTAGGAGTTTTTTTGGAGAGGAGAACAATTCTAGGGTTTTAGAATTCCAATTTTTACTGTTCATGCACACTGTTCACATAGAATAAAATTCGTTTTCTGCAATTTCGTTTCTGCTTCAATCTACAATTTCGTTTTCTACTGATTAATGAAAGACTAAGTCTCCAGCATTGTTTTCTCTTGAGAATCAAGCACAACTCTCTTTAAGGTTTTGTTATTACTATTGAATTCTGATCAGTTTTTCCTCTTCACCAATTACTCTGTATTTGTTGCTATTAATCCATGCATGCTTAGTGCTTGATTAATTGTCTCTACGCTTAATTTACGTTCATGCTTAATGATCAGTTTCGTTCATGATTAATTGGTGTATGTGTTGCTTAATCACATAATGACAGCCTTATGTTAATTTTTGCTTAGTAATTTAATTTAGGGTTGGATTAAGTGGTTGAACAGGTTAGGGATAAATCCTCGTAACCTAGGATAAGAGGCTTGCTTGTGAATCAAGGGGAAACAACATGTTTTAATTCTGTTATTTTCTAATTAAAATTTGCTCGTTGTTTAAACTACAAAAACAAACAACCCCCCCCCCCCCCCCCACTTCGTTACTATTTTATCACTATCTATTATGAACGCTGGTTGACCATTGCTGGTTGGGAGATGACCTAGGATCACTTCCTAGATACTGCATTTTTAATGCTTATTTGATTCAGGTACGACCTCTATCACCCATGCAAGTTCAACGAAGAGGATCTTGTCTTAAAAAAGATATCCCATGCCCAAAAAGACAATAGGGGAAAGTGGGTGCCAAATTATGAGGTACCTTTCATCGTGAAGAAAGAATTTTTGGGAGGAGCATTAGTGCTAGCCAGCATGGACGATGAAGAATTGCCTTCGCCTGTGAATTCTGATGTCATCAAACAATATTATGCCTAGTACTTGGGGCAACCAAAGGTTTCAGTACGTGTTGCCCCCCCCCCCCCCAGAAGCTCATTGGGATCTCCGAAGTTTTTCCAATCTTTTGTAAACCGTGGTCGCAACATTTAATAAACATTGGATTGGTGATTTGCATTTCAACTCCTTATGTTGTGTCTTTTATTGTCTAAGAGTACACACTCTCGTTTTTGAATCCTGAGCCATTTGGCTCAAATCTATGGGGTGCCAGAAGCGTTTAAGTAAAATTGAACACAAATAACACTTGTTTAATTGTTGTACTTAACGTTTATTCATAACATGCATGCATTCACATCTGCATCTTATCGTCCCACGAATCAAAGGATAAGTAAAAGACATTTTGGGTGATCACCAATTCTACACCAAAATCAAGATAAAGGTAAGTGAAGGGTAGTATCGGTACTTTGTGATATTGTTTCGCATTTACAGCATGTTGTCATTTCCTTTACTCGAAAGCTTAAGGGCAGGTACGAGCAAGAGCTAGGCCCGTGATCAACAAATTATCATCCCGCGTCCAGCTTAAGACGTTAAAGAAGCACTACTAGGAGGCAGTCTAGTAACTTTAAAATTTCCGCTTTTATTTATTCGTTATGTTTGAGTATACCTAGTATATTTGTGATCCTAGGAATTCAAAAAATATACAAGCATAGCAAAGGGGTCTTTAAATTTTTGCAAAAAAAACAAATGCAGAGTTAGCTCGCCTGGGCGAACACATTTGCACAAAAAAAGCTTAAAAGGGGCAGGCGTGAAGCTTCATTCACCCCAAAATCTTCCCCAACGTTCAAGAGGCATAGGAGCTCACGGGATTCACGAGTTTTGCATCCCTAAGCCACCATTTTTGCACTTTTGTTTCCATTTTTGCACTCTTGCTCACTCCATACAAGTAAGTACCCCATTCCTTGGTTCTTTGGATTTCCATTGATGCATTTTTGTGCTCTAAATTGTCTATGTTTGGCCAAATTCATGATGAATTCGTGCTTTGATTTGTTGAAATGGGGGATTATATGGGATGGCCATAGGCCTATGGTGTATTCTAAAATGATTGGGCATGCCACATTGCCCCCATTCCCTTTTCGTTCATGTCTAAACGTGCACCCACCAAGTGTTCGGTGAAATTCCTCAATGGCATTTGCTCATGATTTTGTGAAATTCTGCTTGTAGAACAAATTGATGCATGTAGGGCTGCTATTTTTGAGTATGTAGACAGTTTATAGAGGTTTGGATAGGTGCCAAGAATATGACATAGGCCTAGGAACCCAAGCCTTTTGGTTTCGAATACAAGAATGCATGAAAATGAGAGCATGTTGGTGAGGTTTCCCCTTTAGACCAGCGCTTGTTTCGGGTTACATCATGATGATTTCTTGGTGCTTAGATGGTGTGAAGGTGTTCTTCACCATGTACATGGGTATATAGAATGGGTAGCAAGAGGAAAATCCCTTTCAAATAAAGTGTACATATGTTGAATAGGTAGCCAAGTGTTTTGCAAATGTGCATATATGTTAAAAATGGCACGTAAATGCTTCTCAAAATAGGAACATATGACATGAAATTGCCTTTCAAAAATGTGAATAGGTAGTACAAAAATTGCCTTTCCCATGAATAGGTAGTACAAAAATTGCCTTTCCAATGAATGTGTAACATAAAAATTGCCTTTCCAATGAATGTATATATGCGTGAATATGTGACATGGAATTGCTTTTCAAATGAATGTAAATATGTGTGAATGTATAGCATGAAGTCACCTCTCAAGTGTGTGTACATAAATGCTTCTCAAAATAGTAACATAATAACAAAAAATGCCATTCAAAATGGAGTAGATAGGTAGCAAAAATGCCTTGCCAATATGCATGTATGTTTAGATAGGTAGCAAAATGCCTTGCAAATATGTATGTACGTTTAGATAGGTAGCAAAATGCCTTGTAAATATGTATGTATGTTGAGATAGGTAGCAAAAATGCCTTGCAGATATGTATGTATGTTTAGATAGGTAGCAAAATGCCTTTCAAATATGTATGTATGTTTAGATAGGTTACATGGCCATAAAATTTGATGCTTGAGTGTCCACATGGGCACGTGCATGATCAGTTTTGCATGAATTTCTAATCATCATTATTATATGCGTGTCATGGAAATAATTTGGGGCATTCCCTTCTTCCAGAGACCACTTGCTAAACAAATATCCTGACATACATCATGTCCTGCCTCCCACAAGCCTTTTAAGCCAAACCTCAACTCTTCGGCCATAAACCTTGACCCAAGATAGGAATTTCTACCCTTACCCTTGGAAGAAAGAACAAAAGGATCTCCCCAAAAGAAGCTTCTTTTACCCCCGGGTTATAAATGTGCTTCAAAAGAAAAGAAAAGAAAAGAGAAAAAGAAAATCAACCAATCAAAGATTGGAGGAAAGCGAAAGGAAAATAGAAAAAGAAAGAAAGGGAAATACAGAAAGTTTTCTTTGGACAAGACAATGTTTGAACAATGTGCAGAATTGTCAAAAAGAAAAGAAAAAAGAAGCAAACAAAAGTTTGTTTGAAACCTAAGGGATACCTGAAGCAGTCACCTCCCTACTTGCCACCCAAACCTTTGTGCCAGCGCTTGTTCCATGTCGAACCAAAGAGAAAAAAAACAGACAAGGGAAAGGCCAGAACACCCGAAAGCCAAATTCCCCACCAAAATCCAACTGCCTTAAATAGTCCTATTGATCCATGATTATGTATGTTATCTTTGATTTGATAGGAAACGATTTGCAAAGTCAAGTCATGACGTATCTGTGGTTCAGAATTAGGATGAAACACTTGCATGTGAGATTTATACACTTTGAGCGGTTTTCCTCCATTTCAATTGGACCTAGTTTTTTTTCTAAATGCTAGTTTAGAAACGAAATGATAATATCCCAAATCTCATTTGTGGCTACGGGAAATTCTATCAACATGCTCTTTTTCCCTAGTAGACACATGGTATTTCTTCAAAAATATATGTTGCTCTGATTGGTTTGGAGGTTTGTTGCTTTGCTAAGCATGTTTGCATTTTAGTTGAAAGATTCACCGAGACTATTAAAGTCTCCCCTTTGCTATCCAGAGACAATCAAGTCCGATGGCACGCAAAGAAAAATATGGTCATTTGCCCCATTCATTGAAGACTTAATGTCTTTCGACCGAGACTATTCTAGGTCTCCCCTTTGTTATCCAGAGGCAAGCGAGCCCGTTGACATGCAGCGACAAATATGGTCATCTACCCTTTTTCGTCAAAGACTCAATGTCTGTCGACCGAGACTGTTGCAGTCTCCCTTTGCCAACTAGAGACAAGCAAGTCCATTGGCACGTAGAGACAAATTATGGTCATCCAGAGACCATCAAGTCCGATGGTGCGCAGAGACAAATATGGTCATTTGCCCCCTGTGGTCGAAGACTCAATGTCTTTCGACCGAGACTATTACAGTCCCCCCTTTACCATCCAGAGACAAGCAAGTCCGATGGTATGCGGGAACAAATCATGGTCTCCCGCTTTTCATTGTTTCCAAGATTATTGAAGTCTCATTTGCGATCCGGAGACAATCAAGTCCGATGGCCTGCAGTGACAAATTATGGTCATTTGCCCCCTTTGGTCGAAGACTCAATGTCTTTCGACCGAGACTATTGTAGTCTCCCTTTGCTATCCAGAGACAATCAAGTCTGATAGCACGCAAAGACAAATATGATCATCTGCTCCCTTTTCGTCAAAGACTCAATGTCTTTCAGGCCGAAACTGTTAAAGTCACCCCTTCTTCATCCAGAGACAATCGAGTCTGATGACATGCGGAGACCATCATGGTCACCCGCTTTCGTTATTTTGACACTATTTTTTGTCTCCTTTATCATCCAGAGACGAGAAAGTCCGATGGTATGCGGAGACGATGATGGTCATCTGTTTTTAATTGTTTCCGAGACCATTGAAGTCTCCCTTGCCATCCAAAGACAAGCGAGTCCACTGGCACGCGAAAACCCTCATGGTCATATGTTTTTCATTTGATTTCAAGACTATTGTAGTCTCTGTTGCTATCTAGAGACAATCGAGTCCGACGGCATGCGGAGACCATCATGGTCGTCCACTTTCATAACTTTCAAGGCCCCAAGGTTTTTGTTGACATACCTAATGCTTCATGTGCTCTTTCTTTTGACAGGTTTCACTAATTAAGCTAGTGGTTAGTTAGGTGAAGGGATCGCTCGAACGAAATTAGTGTCTTATCTTTACTTCCTTTTTATCTCCAATAAAAGATAAGTAAAGAGGGGCAACTGTCATACCCTAATTTCGTCTGGGGGCGATTGTTTGCCAACATGTGGATTTTTGCCAGCCGAGTTGAGCTGCTTAACAACAATTGCCACACAATCTGTAGGGTTTCGCGACGTTTCGGAAAGAAATGAGCAAAATACTCAAAATAGGGGCAAAATGGTCAATTTAGGGGCATTCTTCAGCCCCTGGGCCCACCTGGGCCCATTAAATAACTTAGAGGAGAAGCAACCAACTCACTCGGGCGAGCTATGTTGCAACCTCCTCCCCCTATTTTGCTATAAATAGGTGTGGCGGTTTGTAGGGAAGGGGTTCAACATCCTTAGTAAGCATATTTCACTTAAATTAGTGAGAGGAAGGAGAAAAAAGAAGAAAAATCTAGGTCGAAGAGCTTCTGTAATGCTTCTATAACGTTTCCATGATCAATTCCGTGGATGTTCTTCACCGTTCTTCGTTCATTCTTCATTGTTCTTCAATCTTCAACTGGTTAGCTTTCGATTTTGAAGCTTTGAATTCATTCTATGCACCCTTATGGGTTCATTCTTGCTTTGTATGTCTTCATCATCATTCTTTTACCATCGATATTATTTTTCTTTGTTTTAAGCGAGTTTCGACCAATCGTTTAACCCGTAACCTCACTTAATCAATGTTAAAATGAATTTCAATCGATCGTTTATGTTGTAATCTCGTTTAATCACCGTTAAAATAAAATTCAACTGATCGTTTATGTTGTAACCTCAGTTAATCATCAAAAAGGTAAGTTTCAACGGGTCATTTGCTTTGAAAGTTCGCTTTTAATGAGTTGATAAATAACCAAGTGAAACCAAAGCTAAAATCAACTCACAAATCAAGCTTTGTCCACAAGAAAATCATTTGAATTCGTTGAAAGGTCCAATGCCTTAATGGTTTCCCCTTTTTACTTTTATCGGTTAAAATGAACCGTTTAAAAGTCTAAAATCAACACCCCGCATAACTTTCTCGCTTTTCAAAGAACTACGTAGGTCTGAGTTCCTCATTGCAATTGAGGATACCTAGGAGCGAGAGCCCCGCTCTTGTCGACCCCAAAAAGATAAAAAAAACATAAAAAAGGAAAATAAAATAAAGATTGAAGTCATGATTTTGCATATTTTGATTAAAGATTGTCGTCCCTTGTGACGAACGCATGGGGTGCTAATACCTTTCCCGTGCGTAAACTACTCCCGAACCTTTTATTCTTAAAATTCGTAGACACTTTTTTGGGTTTGCTCGACGTTTTCCTCGAATAAACGTTGGTGGCAAATCCGCGTGTTTTTCCTTCCTTGGAAGACGTACCTATGAGCCTCGTGCCGCCCTCCCTCCGAAGGGTAGGTTGCGACAGTGGTAGGCTGGTTAGTGGTGGTTGGATGGCAAGTGTAGTAGTAGTGCTTAACATAAACATATTGGCTTGTTGCAGATTATGTAATAGCACAATGCTAAGATTAAATAATTGAGTGTTTATGGTGTTTTGCATTGAAAGCCAAAACTGCTCATTCTCTTGTCATTGTTTTTCCAACAAAATTATCCATTACCGATCATCTCTTGAACATGATCTTCAGTCAAGGAAACTGAAGGTGCATAGTTAATAGGCGTTGGACCAAAATTAGTCAAGAAGATGACTACCTCATCTAGTAGCACGTGTTCCTTGGACATAACTTCATGAGGTTTCTGACTGCTTGGACATAGGTTCAGATTGAGTTGAAGGAATTACCTCATTAGTTTTCTCTAATATAGGTTCATCTGCCACATTTTTAGTGGGAACCTCATTAATAATGGCATCGTCCACAACCTTTGTTGCATACACTTTAACTTGTTCTTTAGTTATTTTCTTTGTTTCAGCTCTTTGAGTAACTTGTTTGGCAACGAGTTATGCTTCAAACTGCTTCCTTCTTTGCTATTGAGTCTCATGGAGTTGAATCATGTGATCTCTAAAGACCCTTCATCCATCTTCCTAGTCACAAATAATAACATTGAAGATGATGGGAAGGTTTGTTAATCTACCAATGAAGTCATCATCTTCATCATCCTTAGTAAAACACATGTAGGCATCACCAAAATGATACGTCTTCACAGGATGTAGCACTTGAATGGAGTCCTAGCATCATAACTAGACGATGAGGCTTTTTTAGTGTCATTCTAAACCAAATGGTTCCAAAAGTCTTGACGTCAAACACATTCGAATCTTTTACTAACCTCTTTCAACTGAATAAGGAACTCCAATTCCTTGGGTAGTTTACCACTTCTTGAAGTACCTAATACACACTAGAAGGAGGGTTGAATAGTGTGATGGATAAAACTTTGTCTTTAAAAAACTTTGAAGACTAGTTCAATAGACGTTAGGTTTCATCCAAGGGTTCGAAATTACTTTGTGCTTCAAAACTAGCTCACAAAACCTGGACACAATAGTGTAGAAGTACACTATAGAAAGGAACTAGTTACATAGAAGCAGTACAGAAAACACAGAGGTTTAATACTTGTTCACCCCTACTCTTGGGCTACGTCCAGTTCTCCTTCAAAACTTGAAGGGTTCCATTAATCAAGTCTTTGATTATGACCAAGTATTCTTTATGCCACTTTTGGCTACAATGAGTACTCTCTAGGCCACTCTTGGCACTGCTCTTAATCTCTCCCTGAGATTAAGACCCAAGTATCTTTTGTCACGAACCCACTCCTGGCTTTCACAAACCATAGATGTTTGACAAAAAATGTATTCTAATAACTCAAAGAATGTGTACACAATAAGCTCGAATACAATGAAACTTGCTAACTTGGCAGAGCTAAGGTTTACTCAATTCGCTCAAGTTTCTTTCGTCAAATATAAACTGACAGCGCTATAGCACTTTATTCGTTGTGAGTCTAATGATTCTCTAGTGATTTGACAACTTTGTGACAAACATCCTCAAGCTTTATATAGACTTCAGAGCTTTGATCCATTGAGATAGTTACTTAATAGCTTGGGTGTTTTACATGAGGTTGTTACTATGTAGAAAGAGAGTGTGGGGCCACAAACATCTTCTGCATCATATCTTCAGAGGAGTACAACATGCCAGTGTCGCTTAGTGCTCAAATCTAACTTTTAGTGCACAAATCAAATATAACATTAACAATATAAGGCAAAAGGAATTAAGAATGTCAAGACAAGACAATTCAAAACTTCTCTTTTGTGTGCTATGGCACGAATTGCTTATTGAACCTATGGATGTTACTTTCTAATGATTACTTTGAATACTTGAGGATTAGGTAATTGTTCCATTGCCTTTGTACTGTGAGCCAAGTGCTAAAGCACTTGTCTTCTTAGGACTAGACGCTGAGGTAGTATCGTCCAATGACTGGTACTTTAGCTATCGTATAGAGCCTTTCTATTCATGCTTTTTGCTGGTACTCCATAGAGATAGACAAACCTATAACTTAAGCATGAAGGGTTAGCACATAAAATTTATACTTCATTAACATCAAAACCTTAGGGATTTAATTGTTTGGTACAATCCAATGTGACTTGGATTTAGCCAGTCTTAACATTTTCACCTTCATCTTTCTTCTAGGCATCTCAGCATTGTGATAGATCTTGAAGCCTTTTTTTTTCCATCATCTCGTATAGGTAGACAAGGTGATAGAGGGCTTGCATCACAAGAGCAGACTCTGTCGAGTACAATCTTTATATCAATGACCCTTGTTATATGAAGCTCAAGTGGATATGCAATTGCTTGATTTTGTGCTTACATTTGTGCATGGATTCCACCTATCATTTGATACTCAGAAAGATTAAGATCTAGATTAGCTAGATTAACTGGGAAGAGTCTTGTTGGGGATGTTGAGATACTAATCTTCTTCTGCCACTTAATCTCTGGAGGTTGAACTTCAAGAGATGGATCCAAATTTCTTCTATAAAAAAATCTCAAGAGATATGTAGTTTAGGGAATTCTTATTAAGCTTTTCTTCATCTTTCTTCTTGCCTCTTCAGGTGTTTCTTTTGTTGATGGACGCACACACTATTATGTATCTAGGTCCAACCAGTGTGGTTTCATTTTGACGAGATCAGGATACACTGACCTTATCCCTGAAGAAGTCTCAAAAGACTATATCATATAAAAGAAGAGCCAAGTAGGCTTCTGAAGGAGTATGCTAATAGTCAAACTTCGTCCAATCTGCTGTGAATGTAAAGGAATAGAGTCTTTAGACGAGTTCCTTGAACACCATTTCACTGGTTTCACACTTCCTATCCGTATTCTATGGATTCATGGAAGTGAAAGCTAGAGGAAATATTTGTTGATATGTTAGTGATGCCTTATGTGAATGTATATCATGCAGGTTTTGATGATGTAAAAAGTTTACTTGATGAGCACGGATTGAATCAAGTCAAAGAACAAGATCAAGAAAATCTAAATAAGGACTTAGTAAATTTTTTAAAAGAACCTCAATTTGATTGCTATAGTTTGGCCTCAAAATCTTTACTATCAAAATTCTTTTATTAAAATTAAATCAGTTCAGAAATCTCTTTTTCAATTGGTAAACGATTACCAGGTTCGTGTAATCGATTACTAGAGAGTTTGTAAAAATGGCATATTGAAAATTTTGAACTGATGAACCAACGACACAAAATTATTTGAATTTTGATCTGAGTAATCAATTACAAGAGTCATGTAATCGATTATCAGCGAAGAAATTTCAGAAAAACTATTGAAAAGTCACAACCCTTCAAAGATATAACTGTGTAATTGGTTACAATTGTCATGTAATCGATTACCAGTGAAAAAGTTTCAGAAAATCTTTTGAAAAGACACATTTCTTCAAACTATTTGAATAGGCACAATGGGCCTATATATATGTGTCCTTACTTCGAAAATAAGAGAATTCTGAGAGAACTTAACTTTCAAAACCTCTCTAAACATCTTTGGCCAAACTCTTGCAAATTATTGAGAATTCTTCTAGGAACTTCAAGTTGTATCATCTGCTTTAAAAGAGAGAAATCATTATGTTCATCTTATAAAACTCAATTGTAATCAAGAGATTGTTTGTCTCTTGGTGTGTGAGAAACTCGAACACAAGAGTGAGGGATCCCAAGGTGTGTTCAATGATCGTAAAGGATTTACAAGGATAGTGGACAATCTCAAGTGGGTTACTTGAGGACTGGATATAAACACAGGAAGTGGCCAAACCAGTATAAATTGAGTTTGCAATTCTCTTTTCCCTTATCTCGTTTATTTTATTGCAATTTACTTTGTCTTGTACATTTAAAGAACATTATTAAATTGATTGTTGCTTCTTCTACATTCTAAATCTATCACATATCATTTAAAAGGGGATTCAAACTTGTTAGTCGAAAAAAATTTAAGACTTAATTCACCCCCCTCCCTCTTAAGGCCACTTGTTCAACAAGTGGTATCAGAGCAGGATTCTTGTTTAAAGTTAAAAAATTTCAAGGATAATTATGGCCTCATCTAACTTTCTGTTTCCCGAGGAAAACTCTATTAATAGGCCTCCTATCTTTAATGGTGAGGGTTATCACTATTGGAAAACCTGTATGCAGATTTTTATAAGAGCCATAGATTTGAATATATGGGAAGCCATTGAAATTGGTCCTTCCATTCCTACAATGGTAGCAGGAAATGAAACTATAGAAAAACCTAGAGATCAATGGGATGAAGATGAAAGAAAAAGAGTTCAATATAAAACTTAAAAGCCAATAATATAATTACTTCTGCATTAGGCATAGATGAGTAATTTAGAGTTTCAAACTGTAAAAATGCAAAAGAAATGTGGAATACATTACAAGTAACACATGAAGGCACAACTGATGTTAAAAGATCTAGAATAAACACTCTCACACATGAGTATGAACTTTTTAGAATGAATCAAAATGAGACTATACAAGAGATGCAAAAGAGATTTACACATATAGTTAATCATCTTGTATCATTAGGAAAAATGTTTCCTAATGAAGATCTCATTAACAAAGTGTTAAGATGTTTAAGTAGGAAATGGCAACCAAAAGTAACTGCAATTGCGGAATCAAAAGATCTCACCAACATGTCTCTTGCCACTCTCTTTGGGAAACTTCAAGAACATGAAATGGAACTTATGAGACTCAACCAACATGAAGAGAATCACAAAAAGAAGAAAGAAATTGCATTTAAAGCCTCATCTTCTATTCATGAAGAAAGTGACAAAGAAGACATGAATGAACAAATTAATTTAGAAGAAGATGATGATTTCAGTCTCTTTGTAAAAAGATTCAATAAATTTCTAAGGAACAAAGGAAATCGAAGGAGATCGAACTTCAATCCAAAGAAGAAAGGAGAAGGTTCCTCCTCAGTTCCAAAATTCCATGAACGCGATCAACCTGGGCACCTGAGATTTGATTGTCCTATCTTTAAAAGAAGAATGGAAAAATTTGACAAGAAAACTTTCAAAGATAAGAAAGGAAAGAAAACATATATCACTTGGGAAGATAATGACATGGATTCATCAAGTGATTCAGAAAATGAAATCATAAATCTAAACCTCATGGCAAAGACTATGAAAGCGAAGAAGAGGTAACATCTTCTAACTATGATTTATCTATTTCTTTTAACGAACTTCAAGATGCATTCAATGATTTGCATAAAGAATCTATCAAACTTGCCAAATTAGTTTCATTTTCTAAGAAAACCATTTCAAATTTAGAAAAGGAAATTTTGAAATTAAATGAAGAGTTAGAAAATCTTATATCTGAAGTTAAAACATTAAAATCAATAGATAAAAACCAACCTTCTACAAAATGCTTAATACAAGAAAACAATGAAGCATCTCATTCATGTGAATGTTGTAATAAATTTAAAGAAGAAATTGTAGATTTAAAAAAAAGCTCTTGCCAAATTTACTCTTGGTAAAAATAACTTAGATATTATATTAGGAAGACAAAGAGATGCATTTCATGCTTTTAAGAAACTTGCCAAAGTCATTCAAAATAAGAAAAATCTTAACATTGCATCCATTAAAAGTGATCATGGAGGGGAACTTGAGAATAAAGACTTTGAATTATTTTGTGATGAAAATGGAATAGAACATAATTTTTTTGCACCTAGAACCCCTAAAAAAAATGCAGTAGCTAAAAGGAAAAATAGATCATTAGAATAATTAGCAAGAACCATGCTTAATGATACAAATCTTCCTAAATACTTTTAGGCCGAGGCTATTAATATTGCATTTTATATAATGAATAGAGTATTAATTAGACCTATTTTAAAGAAAACACCATATGAACTATATAATGGGAGAAAACCAAATATTTCCCATCTTCAAATTTTTGAATGTAAATGCTTTGTGTTAAATAATGGAAAAGACAACTTGGGCAAGTTTGATGCAAAGTCAGATGAAGGTATATTTCTTGGTTATTCTTTGAATAGTAAAGCTTTTAGAATATATAATAAAAGAACTATGACTATTGAAGAATCAATTCATGTTGTTTTTTATGAGACTAACTCTATTAGCCCAAGAAAGGATATACTAGATGATATTATAGATACTTTAGAAGATACACATATGCATGAAGAAGTCCACAAAGACAAAGAAGATGGAAATAGTAGAGATTCTCAATCCAAAGAAAATCAAATAAACGTGGATCTTCCAAGGGAGTGGAGAACTTCAAGGTATCACCCTCTTGATAATATCATAGGTGACATCTCAAAAAGGGTAACAACTCAACACTCTCTTAAAGATGCATGCAATAACATGGCTTTTGTCTCTTTAATTAAACCTAAAAACATAAATGAAGCCATAATAAATGAAAATTGGATTATTGCTATGCTAGAAGAACTAAATCAATTTGAAAGAAATCAAGTATGGGAATTAGTTGATAGACCTAATGATCATCTAATTATTGGAACTAAATGGGTATTTAGAAATAAATTGGATGAACATGGAATAGTCATTAGAAATAAGGCTAGATTAGTGGCTAAAGGATATAACCAAGAGGAAGGAATAGATTATGAAGAAACTTATGCTCATGTAGCTAGACTAGAAGCTATTATAATGTTACTTGCCTTTGCATCAATAATGGATTTCAAACTTTATGAAATGGATGTTAAAAGTGCATTTTTAAATGGATTTATTCAAGAAGGAAGTGTATGTTGATCAACCTCCTAGATTTGAAAATTCAGATTTGCCCAATCATGTTTTTAAATTGAAGAAGGCTCTATATGGTTTAAAATAAGCCCCTAGGGCTTGGTATGAACGATTGTGCAAGTTTTTTTTAGAAAAGGGCTTTACAAGAGGAAAGGTTGATACCACATTTTTCATTAAAAGAAAAATGCATGATATTCTCCTAGTTCAAATATATGTAGATGATATAATCTTTGGAGCTACTAATCATTCCTTGTGCAGAGAATTCTTTAATGATATGCAAAGTGAATTTGAAATGTCCAAGATGGGTGAGTTGAATTTCTTTCTTGGACTACAAATAAAACAAACCAAAAATGGAATCTTTATTAGTCAAGCAAAATATTGCAAAGAATTTCTTAAGAGGTTTGGAATGGAAAATTCTAAACAAATGGCCACCCCTATGAGCACTGCTTGCTACTTGGATAAAGATGAAGTCGGTCAATCAGTAGATATAAAGAAATATAGAGGTATGATTGGATCTCTTCTTTATTTATCAGCAAGTAGACCAGATATTATGTTTAGTGTTTACATGTGTGCTAGATACTAAGCCAATCCCAAAGAATCTCACTTAAGTGTCGTCAAAAGAATAATGAGATATTTACTAGGCACAATAAATCTAGGCTTATAGTGATGCAATCCTCCCTAGAAAGGGACCAGTCACTAGAGCCATGAGCAAGAGGCTCCAAGAGGATTGGGCTAGAGCTGCTGAAGAAGGCCCTAGGATTCTCATGAACCTCAGGGTAGATTTCTGAGCCCATGGGCCAAGGTTGGGTCCAATTATCTTTGTACATATTAGACTAGGATGTCATTATATTTGATCCTTGTATTTAGGGCTCCATAATGTAGGTAGGGTACCCTAGAAATATAGGATTTTTCAGCCCTTGTATTTTAAGGCACCTAGACTAGTTTTTGTATTAGAGGTAGTTTTGTAATTTCACATGAACTAAGTAAATATTTGATGTGTGTGTTGGGAAATAAAATTTAATTGAATTGGTAGAAGCCTAATCCAATTAAATTTTAGAGGGGGAGGTGAGCATTTGCTTACTACACCCCATTGCTACATCATATAGTCACACTTTGTGCATATCCTTCATGCTTTACATGCCTCATGACATCTAAGCACACTTAGTAGAGAATCTTGGAATTGATCTTGGATTAGTGGGCTGAACCATAACTAAAATTCACTAATCATAATTAGTGAAATTTTGGCTCCAAAGTTTGGCTCCACAAGTTCAATTTCAAATTCAAGTGAAATTTGAATTCAAATTCAAATTTCCCTCCAATTTTGTGGGACACTTAGGCTATAAATAGAGGTCAAGTGTGTGCATTTTTTCAACTTTGATCATTTGAATATTAAACTTCAGATTTCAGAGCTATTTTAGAGCACAAAATTTTGTGCTCTTCTCTTCCTCTCCCTTCATTCATCTCCTTCTTCCTCCAAGCTCTTATCCATGGCCTCCTATGGTGGTGAGCTTCTTCTAGACTCATCTTCTCCTTGAAGTGGCGTCTCCTCTCTCTCTTCCTTCTCCATTCTGCTGCCATTCATCTTCCAAGAAGCAAAGGAATCCATTGATGAAGAAGATCCTAGGCCTACAAGCTCCAATGGAGCTTACATCATATGGTATCCTAAGAATTCTTCTTATATCTTAGTAGGATACTCTGATTCTGATTTTGCTGAATGTAAAATCGATAAAAAAAAAAGCACTAGTGGGACTTGCCACTTTATTGGTTCCGTACTAGTATCGTGGCATAGCAAAAAGAAAAATAGTGTTGCCTTATCGACTGCAGAAGCGGAATATATTTCTGATGGAAGTTGTTGTGCACAAATCCTATGGATGAGACAACAACTCTCTGATTATGGTTTAATGCTTGATCATATTCCTATTCGTTGTGACAATATGAGTGTAATCAACCTATCCAAAAATCTTATTGTGCACTCTAGAAAAAAAAACACATTGAAATTAGGCATCACTTCCTTAGAGATCATGTTCAAAAGGGTGATTGTGTACTAGAGTTTGTTGAAACAAAAAATCAATTGGCCGGTATCTTTACAAAACCTCTACCCAAAGAAATTTTCTTTACCATTAGACGAGAATTAGGGATTATTGAGTAATCTGACTTAGATTCCTAGCCCATAAAATTATATATAATATTTTCCTCTTATATATTTAATGATTTGAGGGAATGTAATTGATTACATTAAGTCTGTAATTGATTACCAGGGAACAATAATGGTGTAATCAATTACCATAGGTTCGTAATCGATTACCAGTCATCCATGTCTTTAAATATGACTTTTCTCTCTCTCTAAGTTCAAAACACTCATCTCTCCTCTCTCTCTCTAACAACACCCCACACCCTAAAAACATCAAATCCTCATATCTTCTTCATTTCTTCACCAAATCGCTTCAAACAAAGTGCGAAATTCTTCTCTTCGAATCCTCTACAAAACCCACTGATTGAAATTTTCAGAAACTTCACCAAATGGCAGAATCGTCAAAGAGGCACAAGGGCTTATCATCCTCCTCCACCACTGCCGACCTCTGCTGCCACAGTCCTTCCGGTGACCTTCCGGCACCACCCAATCCATCTTTTTCCTCACTGCACTCTCTCACTCTATTTTCCACTGATGTCCAACGTGAGAGATATTACTCATCATTCTCAAATCGTGATATTATTGACCCTAAATACCTTGACTCTAAACTCTTTGAGGGAGAAAACATTGATTGCTATCAAGTGTTTCAAAATTCTGAACAAGTGGATTTCATGATTAAGAAATTGCCCTATTACCCTGAATTGGTTCGAGTGTTTTATAACAACTTGGAAATTCATGAAGGAGTGATATTTTCTTAAGTGAACAAAATACCAATTGTTGTTGATCAATCCTTGTTTTACTCCCTAACCAAACTGAGTAGTCAAGGTGTTCCTTTTGAAGGAACTTTAGTTAATGATTGGAAACCAATTTATTCTAGTCTTGATGCTTGTAAAATGGTTTATGTTGCAAATGCTGATATATTTGGTCACTTACTTGCTGGATCCTTTACTTTTGAATGTTGTATCATGCATTACAATCTCTATCGTGTGTTACTTCCTCGTTCTACTAACCTTGCTCAAGCCACTGGGGAAGATGTAATTTTGATGTGGGCACTGCAAACTGGATGCCAAATTGACTGGGCACATCTTTGTTGGATCAAGTGGCCTTAGAATAATTAAGAAGGGGAGGTTGAATTAATTATTCCTAAACCTTTACTAATTAAAAAATTACTCTTCTAAGGCTTTTACTAAGTTGTTAAGAGAATAAGGAGTAGAAGAGAAACTTAACAGAAAGTAAAAGCGGAAATTAATTGCACAGTGGAAATTAAAAGAGTAGGGAAGAAGGAGACAAACGCACAAGAGTTTTTATACTGGTTCAGCAACAACCCGTGCCTACATCCAGTCCCCAAGCGACCTACGGTCCTTGAGATTTCTTTCAACCTTGTAAAAATCCTTTTACAAGCAAAGATCCACAAGGGATGTACCCTCCCTTGTTCTCTTTGAAACCCTAGTGGATGTACCCTCCACTAGAACTGATCCACAAGAGATGTACCCTCTCTTGTTCTCAGTCAAACCCAAGTATATGTACCCTCTACTTGTACCACAAAGGATGTACCCTCCAATGTGTTAAGACAAAGATCTCAGGCGGTTAAACCTTTGATACTTTGTTAATGGGGATACAAAAGAATTCTCAGGCGGTTAGTCCTTTGAATACTTTTGTATAAGGGAAAAGGAAGAATCAAAAGAATTCTCAGACTGTGTCGTTTTGAATTCTTTGACAAGGGAGAAGGGAGACATAAAAGAATTCAGGCGGTTAGTCCTTCGTTCTTTTGGAAAATGGAGAAGAGAGACACAAAAAGAATTCAGGCGGTTAGTCCTTGGCGAATTCTTTTTGGCAAAGGGAGAAGAGATGAAAAGAATGAATAGCACAAGTTTTCAAGGTTTAGAAAACCAGAAAACTTTGGAAAGCTTTTGGCACAAAGAAGAAGAAGAAGTTCAAAGAGATTCAAGGCTTGTAAAGGATTGTATTGGATTGTTAGAAAAATTGATTGAATGAATTAATAAAAATACAAAACAAAGTCTTGCTTTTATAGACTCTTCATGTTTCGTCAAGAGGACCATTTTGAAGAGTTATAACTTTTAGAAAAACTTAAAACCAATTTGAAAAAGTCAAAAACCATTTGAAGAGTTACATCTTTTGATTTACTCAGAAACAATCACTGGTAATCGATTACCAAATTAGTGCAATCGATTACACAAGGCTTTTATGTGAAAGGATGTGACTCTTCACATTTGAATTTGAATTTCAACGTTCAAAGGCATTGGTAATCGATTACCAAAACATTGTAATCAATTACAACTTTTTGAAATTAATTGGAACGTTGTAAATTCAGTTTGAAAACTTTTTCAAATCCGTTTTGCTACTGGTAATCGATTACAATAATCTGATAATCGATTACCAAAGAGTAAAAACTCTTTGGTAAACATGTTTTGAGAAAAATCCATGTGCTACTCAGTTTTTGAAAAAAACCTTTTCATACTTATCTTGATTAAGTTTTTTCTTGATTCTTGAATAGCCTTTTCTTGATTCTTGAATCTTGAGTCTTGAACCTTGATCTCTTGAATCTTGATTCTTGATTCTTGAATTCAACTTTCCTCTTGAATCTTGAAGTGTTCTTGATTCTATCTTGAATTCATTCTTGTCATCATCTTTTTTTATCATCTTTGTTATCATCAAAACATCATTGAATCACTCTTGATTCACCATGAAGCTTTGCTTCTACAATCTTGTTCGTTACTGTATGCCCCTCTACCATATCCCCACCTGGTTACTCTATTTTTTAAGCACTTCAAATCCCTCTTACTAATGAACCATCTGTCAAGGTTAAGCGTTCATTTACAATAGGAGCCACTGCAGTTGCTTCTTTTGGTTATAAGAAAGATCTTGATGGACAATGGATTCGCAAATAGGATTACCAGGAAAATGCTCCTGACGAATGCACTCCATCTCCACCACCTTGGGATCCCTCCTCTGCTTTACTGAATGATGTTCTCAACGAGATTCAGGATCTTTGCGCTTTTTGTTGGCGAAATGTTTGATTCCATGCATTCTCGCATCACTCGTCTTAAGGATGACATGGGATTTATCCGTTGTTGCTTTGATCCTCCAATTGATCCTTAGCATTACAATTAGTATTAAACTTTCAGACTTGTTTAAAGTTACATTTGGATATTTAGTACTTTAGACTTTCAGACTTATTGCTTACTATTATTCTGCTTGGATGGTACTCTGAACGATAATATCTTACCTATTATAATCGTTGTATGCTTTTCTTCTCGCTACTCTTAATTTGATTTTGATATTGCCAAAGGGGGAGAGATAGATGAGATAGATGGTAAGGAGAATTATAAAAGACTCATTATTCATTTTTCTGTCCAAAGTATTGAAAAAATTTTATACATAAATTTTTCATCAAATCTTAAACTTTTTCACATAAGCAACCATTGAAAAATCAAGGGGGAGTGAACGACACAAATGGATATTATTATTTCTCTCTTTACTCCTTACCTAAAGATGGTTGTCATCATCAAAAAGGGGGAGAATGTGAATGTATATCATGCAGGTTTTGATGATGTCAAAAGTTTACTTGATGAGCACAGATTGAATCA
Source organism: Glycine soja (assembly GCF_004193775.1). NCBI lineage: Eukaryota > Viridiplantae > Streptophyta > Magnoliopsida > Fabales > Fabaceae > Glycine > Glycine soja. Next base: position 19,717,994 of record NC_041020.1, on the reverse strand, counting down.
AGTTAAAGAACAAGATCAAGAAAATCTAAGATAAGGACTTAGTAAATTTGTTAAAAGAATCTCAATTTGATTGCTATAGTTTGGTCTCAAAATCTTTACTATCAAAATTCTTTTATTAAAGTTAAATTAGTTTTGAAATCTCTTTTTGGACTAGTAATTGATTATCAAGTTCGTGTAATAGATTACTATAGAGTTTGTGAAAATGGCATATTGGAAATTTTGAACTGATGAACCAACGACACAAAATTATTTGAATTTTGATCTGTGTAATTGTTAGTCGATGAGTACGACTAACTTTTGTATATGAAAATTGTGTAAATTGTATCAAACTTCCCCCAATTTATGGTTGTTTTGTATTATTATAAGTACTTTCTGTTAAGTATAGGTAATAGACACTTAATACTTCTATTTTGTGTATTTAATAATCAATTTCTCTCAATTTCAGGTGAATTAGGTGATTTGGCAAAGTGTTGTTTTTCACCTCTTCGCTAAGCCAGCAGATTGGCTTAGCGAGCGTTGGCTAAGCGCAAGGAAGGATCTGAAAGAAGATGAGTTGTACAGGTTCGCTGAGCGCACTGCTTCATCTCATCAAGCGCACCACTTCAGTCCATCCGCTAAGCAAGAAAGGCACGCGCTAAGCCAAAATTCACTAATGTGCGCTAAGCGGTCCAGAATTGCGCTAAGCGCACGAGCACGAACAAGGCCACCTATTTAAGCCTGAAATCAGATTTTGTGAAGAGAGTTTAGGTTGGGATTCAGAGCTTTGCATGTCTAGAGATTCTAGAGAGAGAAAGGTCCAAGTTCTAGAGAGTTTTGAGAGATTTTGCTGTGTGAAAATCTGCAGAGACTAGAGCTTGAAGCAGGAGCCATTCTGAGAGCTTGAGATGAGTTTGTGAGTGATTGTGAGATCCTAGAGGTGAAGGAGACATCCTCACCACTTGTATTTTTGCAATCTTTCATCTTGTTCTTCTCTTTGTTGTAAAGAAGGCTTCCTGGTTATGGAAAGCTAAATCCTCTGTTGGATCTTCCTTGTAGGTACCTGATGTAAATATATTTCTATCTATTTAATGATGTTTTGTGTGTTCTCTATGCTATCTGCTTTTCACTCCAGTATGCCTTTACCTTGATCACGTAGATGCATGCTTTGTTAGGGTCATTAATAGTGGAAACTGGTCTGATTCTAAAGTCCTTGATAGTACAGGGCTAAGTTGTTGTACTATCACAAGGAATCGGGGTGCGATAATTTAGTTGTGTATGTGTGTCTTAATGCGGTCCTGGGAGTTTAGTCCAACAAGAGGAATTTGCGGATGATGCTTGATCAGGATTAGGCTAAACTATCATGAGAAATCGGGGTTTAGTATCTCAGGAGACACCATAGGAACACATGAGCATTGTTAGATAGAGAATATCTTTTTAGCATCAGACACCTATTAGGAAGGCCAACATGTTTTCTACTTGTTTTTACACATCATTTCTCTCGCGTGATTTTCCTTTTTGCACAGATAGTTTACACACCTGTTCATATTCACACTTTTTTACACACCAGACACCTATTTGCTGAAATAGCTTACCAAATAACACAAGTTCCCCAAGAGTTCGATACTCGGTTCTTACCGTTTTATACTACTTGTGCGATCCAGTGCACTTGCCAGAAGCGAACAGTAATCGATTACAAGAGTCATGTAATCGATTACTAGCGAAGAGATTTTAGAAAAACTATTAAAAAGTCACAACCCTTCAAAGATATGACAATGTAATTGATTACAAGTGTCATGTAATCGATTACTAGTGAAAAAGTTTCAGGAAATCTTTTGAAAAGACACATCTCTTCAAACTGTTTTGAACAGGCACAATAGGCCTATATATATGTGTGTCCTTACTTTGAAAATAAGAGAATTCTCAGAGAACTTAACTTTCAAAACCTCTCTAAACATCTTTGGCCAAACTCCTGCAAATTATTGAGAACTCTTCTAGGAACTTCAAGTTGTATCATCTACTCTAAAAGAGAGAAATCATTTTGTTCATCTTATAAAGCTCAATTGTAGTCAAGAGATTGTTTGTCTCTTGGCGTGTGAGAAACTCGAACACAAGGGTGAGGGATCCCAAGGTGTGTTCAAAGATTGTAAAAGATTTACATGGATAGTGGAAAATCTCAAGTGGGTTACTTGAGGACTGGACGTAGGCACGGAAAGTGGCCGAACTAGTATAAATCGAGTTTGCAATTTTCTCTTCCCTCATCTCGTTTATTTTATTGCAATTTACTTTTTCTTGCACATTTGAGGAACATTGTTAAATTGATTGCTGCTTCTTCTTCTACATTCTAAATCATTCACATATCATTTAAAAGGGGATTAAAACTTGTTAGTCGAAATTTTTTTAAGACTTAATTCACCCCCCCTCTTAAGTTATTGAGGTCACTATTTCAACACCTTAATCTTCTTATCTGACTTAAATTTCCCCAAGTTGATAGGAGATGGAGTTAGATGTTGATGCGGGGGAGTGGATGGACGAGTAGGTGGTGGTGAATCTAATGTTGTGGCTTCACTTGATGATTTAGGAGGAGATGATGGAATCCATTCATTTCCAATCATTTAGGGATTGACCTTTGTTGCCCTAGTTTTTATCTTTCTTGGTATGTTGGATGAAATGATTGGTACCTTAGTTGTTAGAGTTGCTTTGGTTACCTTAAGCCTTCTTTGGAGCAGGAGAGGCTCCCTTTTGAATAACAACCTTCATTTTTCCTCTACATCAAGGGAGCATCATCATCTTCACATTCACTCATGTCCTCTAACTTCTGATTTGTTATTTTTGCTTCATCAATCTTTGTTGGCACATCAGTAGGTTTTGGGATGTGTTGATCAACAGTGGATGTACTTGCTTGTTCATGCTTCCTAGTTATGTTCTCTTTGGCCAACAATTATTTTTCTTCTTCATCCCTTTATGTTTGCTTCCTCATTTTCTTTATTTTCTATTGTGTTCTAATGATCTTCTGAATCTTGTTGGCAATTTCGAAAGAGCTCAAAGCTTTATCCTCATCAACAATGGCTTTAGCAAGCCTTTTCTTCTATCTTATGCTTATAGTGTCCTTGTCCACCTAAGGTGTTTCTCTCTGAGCTAACTAAAGTTCAAGTTTCATAGCTTTTAGGTTTACCTTACTAAACCATTGTTGTTTAGCCATGATAGAGCCTTTTGACAATGATGTTGTACATGGAGTCCTTGTCCATCTTTTTAAAAACATGATAGACTCCATGATCCCACAATATCTTGTTTATTAGCACTGCATAGAAAATGTTGTCCATTCCTCCTAGATTTTTCAAATTTCAGAGAATGTTGATGTAGACTGTGTGTGGCATATCAAATGGAATATTTTCCATTAAGTGAAAGAGAGTGAACTTGTGAAGGTTAGACATAGTAGTCTTTAATTTAAGCTGACTTTGTGAAGAACACTCTTGTTGAGAATATTGACCCATATCGTTTCCCTTTCACACAAAAGGTGATATACCATCTTTTTTCGACTTCTTGCTTTTTCAATATTTTCCTTATATGTGTGAGTCATAAGTCTTCTCCCAATCTTCATGATAAGTGTTGCCTTCATGAAGACATGTCATTGCCCTTGTGATAGTATCCATGGAAAGAGTCACAATGACCCCTAAAACTTTGGACACAATAGCCTTGCACCACAGAACAACAAAGTCTCGTTGAGGTTAAGCCCAACATTTTCCAATGCGATGATGTCCAAGGGGTTGTGTATCGGGCAAGTAGTTTAGAATCTACGACCATGCGAGAGCTAAAGTAGAATACATTAGTGAATTAAGGATGGGCAAGATAAATGAGTAGAGAATTATGAAGTTACAGTGGATCAAACAAATTTCAAGTCCAAACCTAGACATTCATTCATTAAGATTGATGTCACCATCCAAATCTAGTATTTCTATCTTAATTATTTTATTGTCATTTAATTTTGTTGCAAATTATTTTATGTTATTTAATTTGTGACCATCACAAAACAAAAATACAAAAACCTAGTCTTAGTTAAATAGTTACATGAAATCCCTTGTTTATTCCTTTGGGAGATGACCTAGATGATCATTCGGTTATTACATCATGATTAGGTTACAAAAACACTTATTTTATATTTTCATAAGGGATGTCCAATGAAGTTTGAAAAGATCGTGTTAGCTGTAAAGGGAAGTGCATGTACGCCACTTTATTTGAATGTCATGTGTCTTTCTTTATTTGAATTACTAACATTTGAAATTAAGGTAAGGAATGACTAGAAGGGAATATAAGGATTTTGCTGAATATTCCTCAAGGATTGCTTTCGCAGAAGTAGGGCACATGCAATTATTTGTATCTTTATTCGAATCCTCTCAAATCAGAGTGTGCCACGTTGCACCACTTCCTTTAGGGAGACAATAGTCATTTCAAGACTCAGAGCTGATCTTATAACGAATCCTTTACTAAGTCTATAAAAAGGAGTCTCATGCTCACAATTTCAACAAGTAAATATATGAAGTGAAAATGAGCAAAAGATCTTTGAAGCGAAGTGCTCTAAAATCAGTGGCTGATACACCTTGTACTTAAACTTTTTTAATCTTTGCTAAGCAAAGTTATTTGTATTTGAACTTTATTGTTTATCCTCTCTAAGAGTGTTACTGAATCATTATATTCTTTCAAACTATTGTTTGTGAAGTTAGGAGTGACTTAGTGTCAAAGAATACTTGAGAACTCTTAGATTCAGGGGAAGTCTAGAGTGTGTCAGTAGTGGCTTTAAGAATACTATTGTAGCCAAGAGTAGCATATTTGAATACTTGTTTGTGGAACCCTTTGCAAGTTTTGTAAAGGAGAACTGGACGAAACTTTGTTTGAGTGAACCAATATAAACTAAGTGTTTCTACCTCTCTCTCTCTCTCAAGCTATTTAAATAATATTCCTTTAAGCTTAATTTGCCACATTTGTTCATCAAGTATTTGTTTATGAAAACCTTTGTGAAAACACTTATTTATCTTTCACTTGACGATAATTTTATGTTTTCATCAAAATTGTTATCTTCATCACTGAACAACACAGTCAATTCATGTGCTTTATATATTTACTTGTAAAAGAGTTTCTTTTGAGAAAAAATATTATATTTTGATGAACACACTATTCAATCTCTCTTTCTATGTGATATTTGATATTTCAAAGATAAAATGCAAGCAGATTCAAATTGAAGTTAAGGCTGCGAAACAAGGGATAAGATCAGTTACGCACTTGAAGTTTGAAAAACCCCATGATCTAGGAGTAGTTCCTAAGAAATAGGAACGTGGGATATGCATTGATCTCTTGGCCTAACCAAAATAAGGATAAAGTAGCCAAAACAATTAAGAATGAGTTTATAGTGGCTGAACGTGGTAGAGATGAGATCTGAATTAATTAGTTTAGATTTTATAGTATAAATACATGTTTTAGAAATGTTTGTAGGACCTTCAGGCTTCAACCAAAAAATCAATCATTGCAATTATTTTTTAGTCATTGTTCTTACCGAATTTATTTTTTTCTTTCAAATTTAGCTTTTATTTTAGTTATCTATTCAAATTTCTTTTAAATTCACCTTCTATCAAGGGTTTTCTTTAGTAACTTGAGAAGTCACACAAGATTAGGAGATAGATTTATCCTCTTGGCAATTAGATAATTTGATTCAAACATTCAAATTTTGGAATTATATTATAACTATTTTAGCCGACTTCTATTCCACTAAGTTTCAATTATTCACATGATAACAATATTTATTATGTAAAACATAAGAAAATAAAAAAAAATTATAAACAACATAATTTATACATTTTAATAATTTTTTAAAAAAATTTCAATGCCAAAATAATACTTATTAATATTTGTCTATTTAATATTGATCATCCATGAGACTACTTCGAAGACTTATCATTAGAAGAATAAAATATTACGGTATCCCTCAGCCGCAGCAGCACACAGGTTCGTAGTTCGTACCCGAACCTACCCAAATTGTGGGACCCATTCGCAGAGCGGCTTTAGCATGCCACATAGAACAGCTCACACGTGGCGTCACTGTGAATCCTTAGCTGTCGACAAAGAACAGAACAGTGATGAGGTCGAAGTTGGTAATTACACAACACAGGCACACCAACAACAACTACGTGGACGCCACTCTCCCTCCTCCTACCCCCTCCTCTTTCTTATAAATCCACCTTCTCCTCTCTCACCAACAACCCATCACACCACACGCCCTCAGCCGTCGCTCTCTCTCTCTCCCCCTTGTTTGTTCCTTCCTACTCAGTCTTGGTATTGTGTCTGCAACTTACGCGACAACCCTTTTGCGATTCGAATCTCTTTTAAGGTTTTAACCTCTTCAAAATTGTTACCATTTTTTCTCACAACCCCGTGGTTAATAAGCCACTTCACCCAAATCCGGATCTTATTAGAGCAATAATAAACCCAGATCTGTTTCTTTTAATGTGAAAAAAACCCCAATCCTTCTTCATTTTCTTTTTGGATATATTTCTTTTCTATTTTTACTTTTTCTATTTTAGGCGGTTGTAAGTTGTAACAGAATCTGGACGCTGAAATAAGAGTTCCCACTTCCCACAAACACTCTGAACATATTAAGAATTATTATTGTTATCGCAAAAAAAGAAACCCCAACACCAACAACAAGGCTTTTCCTTTTCTTTCTGTCTTTCTTTTTTTCTTGTTGTTGTTTTCTTTAAGTGAACAATGTCGAACGCGGTGTCGTTTACGCTCCCTTCTCTCAACAACCCTCAGCTAAACGCTCTGAATAGCCCTAACAAAGCGCGTCTGCGCCTCGGCCTGAGAAGCCGGGTCGTTGCGTCGTGCATAGAGAGGAAGAGGTTTCTGGGAACCCGGTTCCGACCGATCGGGTCGGACCGAATCCGGTTACTTCAATCGTGTCGGTTGCCGAAGCCGAGGGTGGCGGTGCGGTTGGCATTCTCGGCCGTGCCGGAGAAGCCACTGGGGCTGTATGATCCGGCGATGGACAAGGACTCGTGCGGGGTTGGGTTCGTGGCGGAGTTGTCAGGCGAGAGCAGCCGCAAAACGGTGCGTAGCGGGTTGGGTTGGGTTTGGTTTGGTTTTTGGTGGATGTGGTGTGGCGTGGCGTTTATGAATGAAGGTTAAATTGGTTTTTTTCTTTTTCTTTAATTTATCATTTATGTTCAATTTGATCTTTTTAACTTTTTAAATTGATTCAATTTCACCTTTCATCTAAATTAAACTGACATTTTCCAACACAGTTTTTTGTTGCGTTGTCTATGAGTAAAAAGGAAATGTGTCTTAGTGATTCATAGACAAAGAAGTCTCTCGGTGATTGTTGTCTACGAATAAAAAAGAAATACATATTTTGTTTATTTAATTTTGATGGTAGGATTAAATTGAATCATTTTTAAAAGATTAAATTAAACTACATCAAATTTAATCTCCCAAATAAATTAGAGGATATAAAAATTAATTTAACCATGACTTAATGAATGAATGGGGTGTGATTGTGTGTGTGCGTGCGCACTGCAGGTGACGGACGCGCTGGAAATGTTGGTGCGGATGACGCACAGAGGTGCATGCGGATGCGAAGCCAACACTGGAGATGGTGCCGGTATTCTTGTGGCCCTGCCTCATGCCTTTTACCAGGAGGCACGTTTTGTTCTTTGTTTCTTTTTAATTTACAAAATATCTTTCGGTATGTGCTGTTTTTGTTCGTGTGCGTGTGTTTTTATATATAAAAAAATGTTTATTAGATTTTTTGTTGTTGTAAATGTTAAGGGAGAAAAGGAAGAGGGTTGCCGGTCGTGGGTTCGATCCTCACTAATATTTGTTGATAAAAAATAGATTTTTTTGTTGTAAATATCTTTCTGTATTTTTTGTTCTTGTTTAATTAGTGTTCTTATGAAAGTATGTTCGATTTTAGTTTCGATTGACGATGGTTTAATTTACTAATTACTTGCTTATGATTGTTTTTTATTATACTTTTAATCCGTGAAAGAATTAATGTTTTTTTTATAGCGATTCAATTATAGGCATTAACTGTGGATGTGTACTATTTTCTTTCTTTCCTTTTGTATTCTTCTTATTCTTTTGATGATGTCTGCCGTTTTATTTTTTTTCCTGAACAATATTATTATTCGTAATTCATAAATAATATATTATTAATTATTATTTTTGTTATCATGGAAAGGAACATATTTTTCCTCTCAATTTCTGAGACCATTGAATTTGAATTATTATCTACTAAATAGTTTTTCATTAACTAAGGGGACTAGGATCGAATAGAGGGTTGCATTACTGTAAGTTCTGTTTGATTCATGCCTAAATCTATAGCCTCTTAATAGATCATAAAATCAAGAAAAATGTATTTGATATATTGTGACCTGTCTTTAGTATCTCTCCCCAGTAATGGGTTTGCCTTGTTGCAGGTTGTAGATTTTGAGCTTCCTCCGCAAGAAAAATATGCAGTTGGCATGTTTTTCTTGCCAAAGTCAAAAAAACGAAGGGAGGAAAGCAAAAGAATATTTAGTAAGGTAATTCATTTGTATTAGATTACATGATATTACATCTTGATATTATTCATCATATTGTATTTATTATTAGAATATTCTATTTCTTATTAATCAAAAATTGATTGATCATGTAATCAATTATTGATTCCATTTCTCTATTATAAATAAGATCATATGTGTGGTCTTAAGACACACAATTACACAAATAATGTAATATGGTATCAGATTAGGGTTCGATCCTTCCTTCTTTTTTTTTCTGTTGCGCAGTTTTCCTTCGCAGTGAACAGTACTGCACTGCGCTGCTGCCCTTGTATGGCAGCCTTCCCGACGCCCTTTTGCTGGTGAATAACTATGACCGCCATTGCCTACCTTTGATGACCCTGATGCTGCAATCACATAGTCGTCTGTCGTCACACGTGCCCCCATGTGTGGCAACTTTCTGGTGTGCATACTTCACGTGCGTGCAATAGAATGGCATGTGAAGCAGTTTCAGGCGACCCTTCCTTGCCCTCTTCAGCCTTTGAAGACCTTACTCAGCCCCCATTTGGCTGCTTTTCATACTGTTTGGCTCTTGTTTGGTTTTGTTTGGCCCTGTTTTGGGTTCGTGTTTAACTTTGAGTCTACCCTTTTCTTCTTGATGTCCACACTGCTCCTTTGGATACTCTACCTATCGTTCCAACCCCAATCGTTGTACCATGACAACCGACGGTTGTACCTGCTGATCCTCTAACTTCATCTTTTGCCACAAACGTCTCTTGCACATGAGCTTCCCATTATTGCCTTACGCAAAGGTATTCAATCTTCTTGCAATCTTGACCCTTTGTATGCTTGCACTATTCAGTGTCACCGTTTATCCCCTTTATATTTCTCTTTTATCTTCTTTTTGGATTCTGTCTATTCCTAAGTCTACAGGTGATGCCATGACTGATCCCCATTGGCAACAAACAATGTTGGATGGATGAAATGGCTGCTTTACATGCTAGTGGAACTTGGGAGCTAGTTTCCTTGCCTCCTGGGAAGACTATTGTTGGTTGTTGTTGGGTTTATACGGTGAAGGTTGGACCGGATGGGAATATTGATCGATTCAAAGCTTGTCGGGTGGCTAAAGGCTATACTCAAATCTTTGGCCTAGATTGTAGGGATACTTTTTCCCTTGTGGCCAAGATCACCTCTGTTAGTCTGTTTCTTGCTATGGTTGTCATTGGTCATATGGTTGCCATTGGCCATTGGCCGCTTCACCGGTTAGATATAAAAAATGCCTTCCTGCATGGTGAGTTACAAGAAGAGGTTTACATGGATCAACCCCCAAGGTTTTACTACTTCTGGTGGATCTCACCTTTTTTGTCGCCTTCGATGTTCCCTTTACGACTTGAAGCAGTCTCCTCATGTCTGGTTTGACCATTTTAATTTTGCATTACTTCTATTTGGTATGACTCGCTGCGAGGCTGATAATTTTGTGTTTTCACTACATTCTCCATCTGACCTGTGCATTTATCTTGTTGTCTATGTTGATGACATCGTCACTACTAATGATGACTTTGTAGTATCCGCCGACTCAAATCCCATCTGCACAACCAATTTCAGACAAAAAACTTGGGGCCGCTCAAATATTTCTTAGGCATTGAGGTTGCTCAATCCTCTTTTGGCATTGTTATTTCCCTGTGAAAGTATGCTTTGGATATACTTACGGAGACTGGCATGCTTGATTGTTGCCCTAGTGATGTGATCCTTATTAGGAGCGGATCGTTTGGTACAGGTCACGGAATCGGATGTCGCCACTTCCAGAGATGGAAGATAAGTCAGGGGTAGACGCCACAAAGGTTCAACCTTGATAAGTTCGGAATTGGTTTGATAAGGAACCCAGGGAGAAGCTCTCACGAATATACAAGGTATTTTCTGAAAAATGCCAGAAAGTCCCCTTCCTTCAAAATGAGTTGAATACATATAGTGTACCATTAAATTGCTAAATTAACTGAAATTGGTGCAGCTGAAAAGATAGGATTCAGCCACCAGTTTCTATAATTACAATTACAAATAGAAAATGTTGGATATAGGCCTTCAAATTAGATTGGGCCTTAAGCAATCAAGATTTTTGGGAGTGCCTCTGAGCCTTCGTCCTTCTCCACTTGGGCCTTGTCAAGTATGGCTGCCACCATTTGTTGGAGGGTATCCTTTGACTGTTTGGTCCTACCCCTTGTCATAGGTCCCTGTATTTGGGCAGCTTTGGGATTCTCATCAGATGATGTGATCCTTATTAGTGGCGGATCGCTTGGTACAAGTCACGGAATCGGATGACGTCACTTCCAGGGATGGAAGATAAGTCAGGGATAGACGCCACAAGGGTTCAACCTTGATATATCCAGAATTGGTTCGACAAGGAACCTAGAGAGAAGCTCTCACAAATACACAAGGTATTTTCTGAAAAATGTCAGAAAGTCCCCTTCCTTCAAAATGAGTTGAATACATATAGTGTACCATTAAATTGCTAAATTAACTGAAATTGGTGCAGCTGAAAAGGCATAGAATTCAGCCACCAGTTTATTTAATTACAATTACAAATAGAAAATGTTGGATATGGGCCTTCAAATTAGATTGGGCCTTAAGCAATCAAGATTTTTGGGAGTGCCTCTGTGATGCAATCCTACCCCGCAAGGGCATTGGATAGAAAACTCCAAGTAGATTGGGCCAGAGATGCAAGAGAAAGCCCTAGGGCTCTTATGAGTCTTAGGGTAGATTTCAGGCCCATGGGCTAAGTACGAGCCCACTTATCTTTGTAAATATTAGATTAAGGTTTCATTATTTTTGGGCCTTGTATTTAAGGCTCCATAATGTAAGTAGGGTACCCTAGAAATATAGGATTTTTCAGCCCTTGTATTTTAGGGCACCTAGACTAGTTTTTGTATTCGGGATAATTTTGTAATTTCACATGCACTAAATGGATATTTGATGTGTGTGGTTGGAAATAAATTTAATTGAATTGGTAGAAGCCAAATCCAATTAAATTTTAGAGGGGGAGGTGAGCATTTGCTTACTACACCCCATTGTCACATCTTATAGTCAAACTTTGTGGATGTCCTTCATGCTTTTCATGCCTCATGACACCTAGGCACACTTAGTGGAGAATCTTGGAATTGATCTTGGATTAGTGGGCTGAACCATAACTAAAATTCACTAATCATAATTAGTGAAATTTTGGCTCCAAAGTTTGGCTCCACAAATTCAATTTCAAATTTAAGTGAAATTTGAATTTCCCTCCAATTTTGTGTGACACTTAGACTATAAATAGAGGTCATGTGTGTGCATTTTTTTCAACTTTGATCATTTGAATATTAAACTTCAGATTTCAAAGCTCATTTGGAGCACAAAATTTCGTGCTCTTCTCTCCCTCTCCCTTCATTCATCTCCTTCTTCCTCCAAGCTCTTATCCATGGCCTCCTATGGTGGTGAGATTCTTCTAGACTCATCTTCTCCTTGAAGTGGCGTCTCCTCTCTCTCTTCCTTTTCTATTCCGCTGCCATTCATCTTCCAAGAAGCAAAGGAATCCATTGATGAAGAAGATCCTAGGCCTACAAGCTCCAATGGAGCTTGCACCATGTGGTATCAGAGCATCTTCATCTAGGTGATGTTCTTTTGCTTCCTCTATCTTTTTGTTCGGTGAATTCTCTTTAATCCCTTGTTCTTCATATTATTCTCCATGTATATCCTCCATTGTCTTGTGGTTTGATGCTGTTTAGAGTAGATTCAAAAAAAATAAACCGATTAAATCTTAGATCTACACTTGTTCTTGCATTTCTATGGTTCAAATTTTGTAGATCTACTCTTGAATCTTGTTTTTGTGTTGATTTTAGGTTCTATCATTTTTCATTCATAATATTCTTGTGCTGAACCTTAGATCTAAATTTTCTTCCAAAATATTGATTAGAAAAAAAAACACAAAAATCTAAGTGTAAATCACTTAATCCATGTTGTCTTAGAGTCATGTTTAGTCATAGTAATTGTCACATTATGTTCTAAGTTTGTGTTGAATTTTTATTTTGTTGATTGAATTCTAGATACATTTGTTCATGTATTCTTGTCATTCTTAGTCTATCTTTTTGAATTTTGAGTCTAATTCATGCATGTTATTTAGTTCATAACATGTTCTAAATCAATTCCTAGAAGTAGTCTTGTTCTTGAACTTTTTTTTGTTTTCTAAGTTTCCTACATGATGCCTATGATGAAGTTGAGTTGTGGTGCTAAGTTGTGGCTGGATTTGTGAATCAAATAAATCTTAAGCTCTCTTGAATTGTGTTATTCAAGATAATTGAGCATAAGCAAACACAAATTGTAACTATCCAAGCCTTAAGCAACATAAACACTACTCTTGATTTCTAGGTTGAAATCGCTGGTGTTGGCAGCTTGAACATACAAAATTGTATAAATTACTGGGAATTGGTCACTACGAGTTTTGAGCTGAAATTTTTACTGAATTTTCTAGACATCTGGAAAAAATTATAAAAAAAAGAACCAAGCGATTTGGATTAAAGGAAAAAATAAGAAAAATCTCACAAGTTGGCAGAAAAATCAGTGTCCAGGAAAAAAAAAAGTGAAAGGAAAGTGTGCTTGTTGTTTTGGCTCAAAATTTGTTCTATAATTGGTGCCTATTTTATACCAATCCTAGTTCTGAAATTTCAATTGAAAATTATTGTGAAAACAAGTGCCAAAACTAGAGGTTTCTTGAGTCTTTTTTTTTTAGAGTTTTTCTAATTTACTCTAGAGCCATTCTAGGTTTCTCTTTGAGTCCTAACTTGCTTTTTTGTGCTTTTCATTGCTTTAATTGTTGAATAATCCTTGAAAATTTGTCTTGTTAAAACTCTATTGGTTTAGCTTTCATTTCATTTTTTTTTGTCTTTGGTTATTGCTTGTCTCTTTGTTTCCTTGCTTGTGAGTTGCCATATAGGGAATTGGAAAGGAGGATTGATGCCATATCTTGAAGAATTTGAGTCAAGAAGCTAGGGGCCAACCACCTTAAGAGCTATTGGACTAAGAAGCACTCCAAATTGAGTGAAACACTAAAGAGAGAATAGCCACCACAATTGAGGACTTTTTTCTTTGTAATTTTGTAATTAGCAATTTGCTTTGCTTTCAAATTTTGTAACAAAAAGGCCTTTCATTGGAAGTAAGTTGGGAGTCTCCGCTAGGTCACCCTACTTCCATTTGTGTGTAATAATTTTAGGCAATTTCCCCTTAGGATAGTGAGTGCTTTGTTGGGAACCTTAAATGAGGTCATCCAAACACTCTTAGGATCCGCCTAGTTTGCATTTCTTGCACTTTAATTTCTTACTTATTTTCATAGCTTATTTCCTTTACCCTCCATTGTCAAACCGCCTAGATAGCTTGCCTTTTACCAATTAGTTTTTACCTTATCTTTCACACCTCTTTTAGTGTTATTTTGGCTAGTTTCAACCATAGTTTCTTTTACCTTTTGTTTTCAAACCCCCAACAAGAAAGAACTATAGCTTAGGAACCAACATGAGTCTTCATTCTTCATCTAGTGTTAATGGTGAGGGTTCTACTCCTAAGGACCCCTTGTATAAGATATTAGATGAGTTGAGATCCCTTAAGTTGTGGAAAGAAAAACAAGAGAGAAAAGATAAAGGTAAAAAAAGAGTAGAAAAAATAAGTCAAGATGAAAGAGAGAAAATAAGAGAGGAAGAAAGAAGAAAAATAATGAAAGAAATGAAAAGAGAAAAACATGTCTCCTATAATAGTCATAACTCTTGCAAGAGCCTAAGTGAAGAACTTCGTGACTATTATGAAGGAAGGCATAAGTCACATCTTAGACCTCACTCTCATAGGAGAGAAAATGAAAGAAAGCCTCAAGAGGTTAACATTAAACTCCCATACTTCCATGGGAAGGACAATGTAGAGGTTAATTTAGATTGGGAAATAAGGGTAGAGCAACAACTTAAAAGGAAGTCTACTTCAAAATCTTATGGCTCTCACTCTTATCCAAAGAAAGACCAAGGTCAAGGAATCTTAGGGGTGAGACCTTCTAAGTCCAAAGATGATAAGGGGAAGACAATAGAAAAGAAACCCCTTAAGGCTAGTATGCAAGAGAAGACTAGCTCCATGAAGTGCTTTAAATGTCTTGGAAAAGGACACATTACTTCTCAATGCCCCACCAAGAAAACCATGATTATGAGGGGCCAAGACATTTATAGTAGCCAAGATGAGGCTACTACTTCACCTTCCTCTAGTAAAAGTGAAGAAGCAAAAGGGGAAGAATCTAGTGAAGAGATCTACCCCCAGGAAGAAGGACAACCTTTAATGGTTAAGGAGGAGTGTAAGGAGGTAAGTGTCTCCTCCAAGAGGTTAGCTAAGAAGGAAAGACATTTTGAAATAAAGACAAATATTAAAGAAATTTCCCTTCTTAGACAACCTCCACATTTTCTCCTTTGTAAAAAGACACTTGTTAGCATTGCCACATCTCTTAGGCTTGAGTTTATTCCTCAAGTAAAGGAGTTGTTGGATGAGGGTTTGGTTTGCAAGAGATTAAATCCTTGTGCTTTGTTGGTGCCCAAAATAGGTATTATTAGGCACCAAATCCCTAAAATAGGTGGTGTGATGAATGCTTTGGGTGGTGCAACACTCTTTTGTAAAATCACTCGTGCATCCAACATCTTCATGATTTGTGTACATAGGGACTCATTAGGTAGGTTTGTTCTTATTTTTAGTTTCAATACAAACTTAGGCACTCATATGGGACACCTTAGGTTTGTCATACTTTTTGGTAGGAATAATCAACATGAAAATACAGAAAAAGGTATGTTCTATTGCTTTACTTTTCTTAATTTTTTAAATTGTGATCAAGGGGTGCCCATGAACCCTAAGAGAATAAAGGTCATTCCTGAGTGGCCCACTCCACCAAGTGTAAGAAAAATTTGGGGCTTCCAAGACTTAACAAACTTTTACAAAAGGTTTGCCCCATATTTTTCTATACTTGTAGCACCACTCATTGAGTTGGTGAGGAACCATGTTCCTTCATGGGAAGATGCCCAGGAAGCTCCATTGGAGCTTGTAGGCCTAGGATCTTCTTCATCAATGGATTCCTTTGCTTCTTGGAAGATGAATGGCAGCAGAATAGAAAAGGAAGAGAGAGAGGAGACGCCACTTCAAGGAGAAGATGAGTCTAGAAGAAGCTCACCACCATAGGAGGCCATGGATAAGAGCTTGGAGGAAGAAGGAGATGAATGAAGGGGGAGGGAGAGAAGAGCACGAAATTTTGTGCTCCAAATGAACTTTGAAATCTGAAGTTTAATATTCAAATGATCAAAGTTGAAAAAAATGCACACATATGACCTCTATTTATAGTTTAAGTGTCACACAAAATTGGAGGGAAATTCAAATTTCACTTGAATTTGAAATTGAATTTGTGGAGCCAAACTTTGGAGCCAAAATTTCACTAATTATGATTAGTGAATTTTAGTTATGGTTCAGCCCACTAATCCAAGATCAATTCCAAGATTCTCCACTAAGTGTGCTTAGGTGTCATGAGGCATGAAAAGCATGAAGGACATGCATAAAGTGTGACTATAAGATGTGGCAATGGGGTATAGTAAGCAAATGCTCACCTCCCCCTCTAAAATTTAATTGGATTGGGCTTCTACCAATTTAATTAAATTTATTTCCAACCACACACATCAAATATCCACTTAATGCATGTGAAATTACAAAACTACCCCTAATACAAAAACTAGTCTAGGTGCCCTAAAATATAAGGGCTGAAAAATCTTATATTTCTAGGGTACCCTACCTACATTATGGAGCCCTAAATACAAGGCCCAAAAATAATGAAACCTTAATCTAATATTTAAAAAGATAAGTGGGCTCGTACTTAGCCCATGGGCCCAAAATCTACCCTAAGGCTCATAAGAACCCTAGGGCCTTCTCTTGCATCTCTGGCCCAATCTACTTGGAGTTTTCTATCCAATGTCCTTGCGGGGTAGGATTGCATCACTCTGGGCCTTCGTCCTTCTCCACTTGGGCCTTGTCAAGTATGGCTGTCACCATTTGTTGGAGGGTATCCTTTGACTGTTTGGTCCTACCCCGTGTCATAGGTCCCTGTATTTGGGCAGCTTTGGGATTCTCATCAGATGATGTGATCCTTATTAGTGGCGGATCGCTTGGTACAAGTCACGGAATCGGATGACGCCACTTCCAGGGATGGAAGATAAGTCAGGGGTAGACGCCACAAGGGTTCAACCTTGATATATCCAGAATTGGTTCGACAAGGAACCTAGAGAGAAGCTCTCACAAATACACAAGGTATTTTCTGAAAAATGTAAGAAAGTCCCCTTCCTTCAAAATGAGTTGAATACATATAGTGTACCATTAAATTGCTAAATTAACTGAAATTGGTGCAGCTGAAAAGGCATACAATTCAGCCACCAGTTTATTTAATTACAATTACAAATAGAAAATGTTGGATATGGGCCTTCAAATTAGATTGGGCCTTCAGCAATCAAGATTCTTGGGAGTGCCTCTGAGCTTTCGTCCTTGTCCACTTGTGCCTTGTCAAGTATGGCTGTCACCATTTGTTGGAGGGTATTCTCTGACTGTTTGGTCCTACCCCTTGTCCTAGGTCCCTGTATTTGGACAGTTTTGGGATTCTCATCAGATGATGTGATCCTTATTAGGGGTGGATCGCTTGGTACAGGTTACATAAATGGTTGACGTCACTTCTAGAGATAGAAAATAAGTCAGGGATAAATGCAACAAGGGTTCAACCTTGATAAGTACAGAATTGGTTCGACAAGGAATCCAGAGAGAAGCTCTCATGAATACACAAGGTATTTTCTGAAAAATGTCAAAAAGTCCCCTTCCCTCAAAATGAGTTGAATACATATAGTGTATCATTAAATTGCTAAATTAACTGAAATTGGTGCAGCTGAAAAGGCATAGGATTCAATCACCAGTTTATTTTATTACAATTACAAATAGAAAATGTTGGATATGAGCCTTCAAATTAGATTGGGCCTTCAGTAATCAAGATTCTTGGGAGTGCCTCTGGGCATTCGTTCTTCTCCACTTGGGCCTTGTTAAGTATGATTCTCATCATATGATGTGATCCTTATTAGGGGTGGATCACTTGGTATAGGTCACGGAATCGGATGACGTCACTTCCAGAGATGGAAGATAAGTCAGGAGTAGACGCTACAAGGGTTTAACCTTGACAAGTTCAAAATTGGTTCGACAAGGAACCAAGAGAGAAGCTCTCACGAATACACAAGGTATTTTTTGATAAATGCCGAAAAGTCCCCTTGATTCAAAATGAGTTGAATACATATAGTGTAACATTAAATTGCTAAATTAACTCAAATTGGTGCAGCTGAAAAGGCATAGGATTCAGCCACCAATTTATTTAATTACAATTACAAATAGAAAATATTGGATATGAGCCTTTAAATTAGTTTGGGCCTTCAGCAATCAAGATTCTTGGCAGTGCCTCTGGGTCTTCATCCTTTTCCACTTGCACCAGGCCGTGGATTACTATATGAAGGCAAAGGCAATGCCAAGATCATTTGTTTTACTCTGATGCTGATTAGGCAGACTCACCATCAGCCACGAAGTCCATGATTGGTTATTGTGTTCTTATTTGAGGAAATTTGATCCCATCGGGAAGCAAGAAACAAAATATAGTCACTAGATCCAGTGCTGAAGCTGAATACCGTGCCATGCCTGCAACTACAAGTGAAATTACATGGCTAAGGAAACTTCTCCAGCAGTTCCAATTTGGAGACACTCAAGCCACCAATCTTATTTGCGATAATCAAGCCGTTCTCCACATTGTATCTAATCCGGTCTTCCATGAATGGACTAAACACAGTAGAAGACTATCATTTTGTGAGAGAGAAAGTGCTCTCAGGAAAAATCACTATTGAGTTTGTCAACTCTAGTGACCAACTGGAGGACATGTTCACTAAATCTCTCAAGGGGTCTTGCATTGATTATATTTTCAACAAGCTTGGTGCATATGACATATATACTCCAGCAGCTTGAGGGGGAGTGTTAAATTACATGAGATTACATCTTGATATTATTCCTGATATTGTATTTATTATTAGAGTATTCTATTTCCTATTAATTTGTAATTGATTTATCATGCAATCAATTACTTATTCTATTTCTGTATTATAAATAAGATCATATGTGTGGTCTCAAGACACAATTACACAAATACTGTAATAATTTGAATTGATTTCATGTATAATGACTGATTGGCTGTTGGTTTCAACATAGATTTGTTATAGCATACCGTACTTTTTATACTATTTTGATCATGCTGAAGTTGTCCACCAACAAGTAGTTTTTTTAATATATTTTTAACCATATTCCTTTTGTTATCACCGTTATTGTGATTTTGTATTTTACTGGCATTTGTTTGTAATTATGGTTTGCTGTTTTAAGGTTGCTAAATCTCTGGGGCATACAGTTCTTGGTTGGCGGTCTGTGCCTATTGATAATACAGGATTGGGCAAATCGGCCTTGCAGACCGAACCAGTGATTGAACAGGTGTTTCTTACACCAAGTGCTCAATCAAAAATTGATTTGGAAAGACAGGTACGTTTTCTACATGTTGACATGTATGGTGAGAGTTGAATTTATTGATAAAGAAAGTGGTCTTAACAAATTTTGTATTAGTGTATTAAGTAAGTTTTACTTTGTGATTCAGTTAGGACAGTTGTGGTTTGTTATTTCTGTTAGTTTGTTAGAAGCTGTTATTTTGTTAGAGCAATAACTATCTTTGGTTAGTTAATTGCCTTAGTTAGGTTATGTGCAATTATATTTGTTCTCTCTATAAATAGAGAAACAGAATCAGTTTGTAACTAACCTTTCAATTTTGAATCAACAATAATATCTTCCAGCTTTGTTCTTTTCTCTCACAAACTCTATGATGGTATCCAGAGCTTGAGGTCTATCCATGGTGACTAATCAGAATTTTGCTTCCGCTACTCCTTTTCATCCGATTTCTTAGAAGTTGGATGGTTCTAACTTCCTGCTATGGAGGCAACTGGTAGAACCTGTCATCAAGGCTCATAAAATTCAACGTTTCGTGGCAAGTCCTTTGATCCCAAAATCAGATTGTGAAGCTGGAAATGAAAATTCAGCATACACCGATTGGGAACAAGATCAGATTCTCTTATCGTGGCTCCAATCGACTCTTTCAATTTTCATCCTATCTCGAATTATCGGATGTGTTCATTCATATCAGCTTTAGGAGCAAATCCATGAGTACTTTCAAAAGCAAACACGTGCGAAAGCTAGGATTCTTTGAACAGAACTCAGAACTACAATGCTTGAGTAGAAAACAATGCGTGAGTTTCTTCTACGCATTAAATTCATAGTCGATGTGCTTGGATCGTGTGGAATTCTTGTTCTTCCGCGTGAACACCTTGACGCGATTCTTGAAGGCCTACAAGAGGAGTACGGTCTAGTGATCTCAGTGATCAAAAGTAAGTTTGAACCACTTCCGATTGGAGAAGTAGAGGGACTGCTGCTCGCACATGAGGCACGCATGAAAAAGTTTCAGAAGCACTTTGCTGATTCACCATCGATTAATGTGGCTGAAGGTTACAATTCACCTTCGAATTCTTACAATTCATCCTCGAATAATTTCAGTTCACAAAATCGATCCAATTATTCTGGAAATCGTGGTGACTTCAATCGTGGCAGTGGCTACAGTCATGGAGGCAGTGATTCTGACCGTGGCGGTGGCTACAGTCACACGGAGGCAATGACTTTGGCCATGCTGGAGGTCGTCGTCATGGCAACAGAGGCCACAGTCGTTATGCAAATTTTCAGTGCCAAGTTTGCTTCAAATTTGGTCATACAACAACGGTGTGTCATTTTCGCTATGATTTTGATTTTCAGCCAAACGCATCTCTCACGCTGATGGAACTAGTATTTCAAAGCAATTCTTCAAACACCTTCGGTTCAAAACATAATCAAGGAACTAATTCTCACAAAGACTCCCAACCTAGTGCAATGCTGGTTAATTCTGAAAATCAAGATCCTAACTCTACTACATGGATACCTGATTCGGGTGCATCGTTCCACGTAACTGAAGAGTCTCAAAACATCCAGCAGCTTGGTCCATTTGAGGGACCAGATCAAATATACATAGGTAATGGTCAAGGCCTTTCTATTAAGTCTTCTTGTTACACAAAGTTTGTTTCCCCTATTAATCCTAGAATCAGTCTGTCCTTAAAACAATTATTACATGTACCTGTCATCACTAAAAACTTAATCAGTGTCAGCAAATTTTCTAAGGATAACAATGTTTCTTTGAATTTTATCCTAATCATTGTGCTGTGAAATCACAGGGAACCAATGAAGTCCTACTTCAAGGGTTCACTGGTTCTTGATGGCCTCTACATATTTCCACATCTTGCACGCAAAGATTCTGCCTCAGCCACCTTCTCACTTTCAAATTCCAGTGCTGATTTTGCTGTTACTTCTGTTTATAGTGGTTCTAATACACAAATTTCTGATTCCTTTGTAAATGCTGTTTCTGATGTTAAAACAGCACCTAGCACTAGCTCTCAAACTATATGGCACCCTAGATTGTGCCATCCTAATGCTAATGTTCTAAGGCTTGTGCTTAATCATTGTAATATACCCATAGTTAATAAAACTATGTTCGAAATCTGTGCTGCTTGTTATGTTGGAAAGTCACATAGACTACCATTGATTTCAAATTGTATATTCTGCTCCTCTTGAACTTATATACAGTGATTTGTGCCACAAATGGTTTCTCTTATTATATCAGCTTTGTTGATGCCTATTCTAAGTTCACTTGGATCTATTTTCTTAAAAATAAATCAGAAACATTTTCTGTTTTTCAGCAATTTAAAACCATGACTGAACTCCAATTTGATACCAAAATTAAGAGTGTTCAAACAGATTGGGGAGGTGAATTTAGACCTCTTATCTCATTTTTTCAAACCCATGGGATCATTCACAGGCTAATTTGCCCTCACACACATCATCAAAATGCTGTTGTGGAAAGAAAACACAGACATATCATTGAGTTAGGCCTCACTCTTCTCAAACAAGCTTCTCTCCCTTTGAAATTTTGGGATTTTTCCTTCCAAACTGTTGTTTATTTGATAAACAGACTTCCCGCTGCTTCTCTTAAATTTCAAGTTCCTTATACTGTTTTGTTCAACAAGTTACCTAATTACAATTTTTTGAGGAACTTTGGATGTTCTTGCTATCCTTTTCTTAGACCCTATAATAAACACAAACTTGATTTCAGGTCACATGAGTGTTTGTTCCTTGGTTATTCCACCTCTCACAAAGGCTACAAGTGTCTCTCTCCTAATGGAAAATTATGTTTCCAAAGATGTTATCTTCGATGAGTTTAATCATTTCAATGATCTTTTTCCACCTTTATCCAACTCTGTCACCTCTTCTAAGATTGATTTTTTATCTACTGCTCATATTCCTCTTGTTTCACCTTCCCCTAATGAACTCACTCATTCTTCTCAACATGCTGAAACTAATTCTACTTCTGTAAGTGTTGATCCCTTTAGATCCCTAAATACTGAATTCCCTAATTCTCAAAATGTCACATCATCTTCTCCTCTTTCAAATGCTGAACCAAATTGTGTTACTAATGAACACTCTAGCACTGTTTCTGACTTAAATAGAAATCCAAGTAAACTGTCCAGTACCTCTTCTTCTCAATCTCACACTGTCAATTTTCCTTCTTATAATCCTGTTCTTCCCTCACAAAAAGTCCATCCTATGCAAACCGGATCCAAGTCTGGAATTCATCAATATAGGCTGCATCCTTCACTGTTTTTGGCACATTGTGAACCTAGCACTGTTAAACAGGCTCTTGCTGACCCTCAATGGTTTGCTGCTATGAAACAAGAGTATGAGGCTCTTCTTAACAATTAAACATGGGATCTTGTTCCTCTTCCCAAAGACAGACAAGCTGTGGGTTGTAAGTGGGTCTTCAGAATAAAGGAGAATGCTGATGGGATTGTTAACAGGTTCAGGGCTAGGTTAGTGGCTAAAGGATTTCATCAGATTGCTGGTTGTGACTTTTATAAAACCTTTTCTCCTGTGATAAAACCTGTTACAATCAGGCTGATTATTACTCTTGCCCTCACTAATAAATGGGATTTGTTCCAGTTAGATGTCAACAATGCTTTTTTAAATGGCCATCTTGAAGAGACTATCTACATGCAACAGCCACAAGGCTTCAAAAGTTTAGATAGAACCTTGGTTTGCAAGCTACAAAAGGCTTTGTATGGCCTTAAATAGGCCCCAAGACAGTGGTTCGATAGGCTCAAAGGAACTCTTTTACAGCTTGGGTTTGTGGCCAGCAAGTGCGATCCTTCATTGTTTGTTTATAAAAACAAAGGACACATTATCTACATTCTTGTTTATGTAGATGATATTATTATCACTGGTACCTCCAATGTTGTAATTCAGCAACTCACCACTAAGTTGCATTCCAATTTTTCTCTTAAACAATTGGGTATACTTGACTATTTTCTTGGTATTGAAATCAAATCAGTGGCTAATGGGACTATTCTACTGACTCAAACCAAATATATCATAGATTTGCTTCAAAAAACCAAAATGGTAGAAGCGCAGTCTATTCTTCCCCTATGACTGCTAATTGCAAGTTAACCAAAGCTGGCTCGGATTTATTCAGTGATCCATCTCTCTATAGGTCTGTTGTTGGTTCTCTTCAATACACAACCATTACAAGACCTGAGTTAAGCTATGTTGTTGTGAACAAGGTCTTTCAATTCATGGCTAATCCTATGGACTCTCACTGGACAGCTGTTAAACTGTTAAACGCATTCTAAGGTACCTTAAAGGCTCTATTCATCATGGTCTGCACTTCAAGGCTACTCCTTCCTCTCTGCCTTTTACTATCAAAGCCCTCTATGATGCTGATTGGGCCTTGGATCCAGATGATAGAAGGTCTACTCCTGTGCAGTGATTTATTTTGGTCCTAATTTGGTCTCCTGGTGGTCCAAGAAACAACAAATTGTGGCTGGATCTTCCACTGAAGCTGAATACAAGAGCACCTCAAGCCATGATTGAAGTTACGTGGATTCAAACTCTTTTAACAGAGTTATCTCTTCCGTTTCAGACCCCAGAGATTTGCTATGGCAACCAAAGTGCAGTAGCTATCAGTCATAATCCAGTTCTTCATTCCCGGATCAAGCACATGGAAATTGACATCTTTTTTGTCAGGCAGAAAGTCTTAGCTAAAGAGCTCAAATTGTATCATATTCCTGCTATAGATCAATGGGCTGATGCCCTCACTAAGCCTCTATCACCAACTCAATTTCTCTTTCTTAGGTCCAAATTCAATGTAGTTGAGTCCATTTTTGATTCCCAACCCCATTGAGTTTGAGGGGGGTATTAGTGTATTAAGTAAGTTTTACTTTGTGATTCAGTTAGGACAACTGTGGTTTGTTATTTCTGTTAGTTTGTTAGAAGCCGTTATTTCTGTTAGAGCAGTAACTAACTTCCGTTAGTTAACTGCCTTAGTTAGGTTATGTGTAATCATATCTGTTCTCTCTATAAATAGAGAAACAAAATCAGTTTGTAACAAACCTTTCTATGCTGAATCAACAATAATATCTTCCAGCTTTCTTCTTTTCTCTCTCAAACTCTGATTTTGGTTCAGCTCTTTTTTACATCACTGTATGATTAATTTTAAGTGATAATTAAATGGTGCTTAATAGATACTTGGTTTTGCAGATGTACATATTAAGGAAGCTCTGCATGGCTGCTATTACATCTGCATTAAACCTCCAAAATGATGGCATTGCAGATTTCTACATCTGTTCACTTTCATCAAGGTGTGTTCTCAAGAGGCAACCTCATTTTCTTGAGAAGTAAATTATGGTTACTGTCATTGTTATCAGATCAATTTCAAATTTCTGATGGTTATCCAATTTTGTTCAGGACTGTTGTTTACAAAGGTCAGCTAACACCAGCTCAGTTGAGGGATTATTACTTTGCAGATCTTGGCAATGAAAGGTTTACGAGCTACATGGCCCTGGTAAATATATTACCCATTAACCTATTTTCCTTCTTCACTAACTCTATACTCCAACAAACAGCATGGGAACAACCAGTAACTGAAGAGAGGCAAGGTTGGGGAATGACTTCTGAGGCATTGAGATTTGAATGATCTCTTAAGTTCTTCCGCTTCCTTGATTACTGTTTGAGTTTGGATGCTGGATTGGATGCAATGGTTGAGTTGGTAAGAAAGTTCATTATCAAGATAAATCATGTTTGCGGAAATTTCTGCTGATGCTTTCTATCGGTAGTTGATCTGGAGGTCAATTTCTTCCAAGTTGTGGAGTGAAAAACCATTTTTGGTGAAAGTGGATAGGATTTCTAGAATTTCTACTGGCAATTAATATATGCTTTGTATTGTACCTGGAAGAAAAAACATTTTTGCATTTGATTTTCTACACTATTTTATTTTGTTATAAGAATATAATCATGATTACTGACAATTTGGTATGCATATGTGCAGATACATTCACGGTTTTCTACAAATACTTTCCCTAGCTGGGATCGTGCTCAACCTATGCGTGTATTGGGCCACAATGGAGAAATCAACACACTCAGAGGCAATGTTAACTGGTATGTTTTTAATAAGTTTTGCATTACTGTAGTTTGATGGTATGTGACCTGTAAGAATGAATACTTATTGCACTGCAAATTTAAATGGTGTATCAGCATTATCCCAATGATGCTGAAATGAATAAATGGTAAATATTGTCTGCTAATTACATGATTGTATCTTTTTTCCTCCTCAAAAAATGCACTGTATCAGTTCAGTGTGCATCAAGCTTGGTGCTAGATGATTATGGGTGGGTATAACAGCGTTGGAAATTGTGTGGGATGTACTCATTGCATTTTGATAGATGTAGTGTACAATATATAAGCTAATGTTGTCTAATTTTGTAGGATGAAGGCACGTGAGGGTCTACTGAAATGCAAGGAGCTTGGTTTATCAGAGAATGAATTAAAGAAGCTTTTGCCGATTGTGGATGCAAATTCATCAGATTCAGGTGAAATTTTATCTGAATCTTATTTATTAGCACACTAGACTATGGTCATATACTGAATCCTAATGGGTAGTTTTTCTTTTGCAGGAGCTTTTGATGGTGTGCTTGAGTTTTTGCTTCATTCGGGAAAAAGTCTTCCTGAAGCTGTTATGATGATGATTCCTGAAGCGTGGCAAAATGACAAGAACATGGATTCTCAGCGTAAAGCATTTTATGAATACTTCTCAGCTCTCATGGAGCCATGGGATGGGCCAGCTCTTATATCATGTAAGATTTTGGGACTCTGGTTCCATCACGTGTTAATGTTCTCTTCATATTGGTTTTATGATTTGGCACTAATCCAATCTAATATCACTACAGTTACTGATGGTCACTATCTTGGAGCTACATTGGATAGGAATGGACTGCGACCGGGGCGTTTCTATGTCACCCATAGTGGACGGGTTATTATGGCAAGTGAAGTTGGGGTTGTAGACATTCCACCAGAAGATGTGTGTAGGAAAGGAAGACTTAACCCTGGCATGATGCTGTTGGTTGATTTTGTGAAGCATACAGTTGTAAATGATGATGCCTTGAAAGAGCAATACTCTTTGGCAAGACCCTACGAGGATTGGCTCAAAAGGCAGAAAATTGAACTCAAAGACATCGTTAACTCTGTTCATGAATCTGAAAGAGTGCCGCCACCCATAGCAGGAGTGGCTCCAGTAAGTATAACATAAATTGATGTGAACATCTCATAAATATCTTGTATTCAAGTCTAACTGTTGCATCTTCCATGAACTGCAGCTATCCAATGATGATGCAGATATGGAAAATATGGGAATTCATGGTTTATTAGTTCCACTGAAAGCTTTTGGGTATGCAATGACCATCATTAATATTTCCTCAATTTTATCTGCTGCATTTATGAAGGAAATATTTTTATATTATGCTTTATTCATGCAGATATACAGTTGAATCATTGGAAATGCTATTACTTCCTATGGCCAAGGATGGTGTAGAAGCCCTTGGGTCAATGGGAAATGATACTCCATTGGCTGTCATGTCTAAAAGAGAAAAACTCACTTTTGAGTATTTCAAGCAAATGTTTGCTCAAGTGACAAACCCTCCTATTGATCCTATTAGAGAGAAAATAGTCACTTCTATGCAATGTATGGTTGGTCCAGAAGGTGATCTTACAGAAATCACTGAGGAGCAATGTCACCGCCTTTCACTAAAAGGTCCCCTTTTATCCACTGAAGAAATGGAAGCCATTAAAAAAATGAATTATAGGGGATGGCGCAGCAAAGTTATAGACATAACTTATTCAAAGGAATGTGGTAAGAGAGGGTTGGACGAAGCCTTGGACAGGATGTGTGCAGAGGCACATGATGCAATTAATGAAGGCTACACCACTCTTGTGCTGTCTGATAGAGGTATTGCACTATGTTTTGCTTGTATTGGTTAAAGTTACTTTTTACAGTGAACATCCATCTAATTTATTTGTATCTGTGATAGCCTTCTCAAAGAAACGCATCTCTGTGAGCTCCCTCCTGGCTGTTGGTGCTGTTCATCAGCATCTAGTTAAAACTCTTGAGCGCACTAGGGTTGCCTTGATAGTTGAATCTGCTGAGCCACGCGAAGTGCATCATTTCTGCACCCTTGTTGGTTTTGGTGCTGATGCTATATGCCCATATTTGGCAATAGATGCAATTTGGCGCCTGCAGGTTGATGGAAAGATACCACCAAAAGCAAGTGGTGAATTCCACTCAAAAGATGAGTTGGTCAAGAAGTATTTCAAAGCAAGCAACTATGGAATGATGAAGGTTCTTGCCAAGATGGGAATATCAACTTTGGCATCATACAAAGGTGCTCAGATTTTTGAAGCTTTGGGTCTTTCATCAGAAGTGATTGAAAAGTGCTTTGCTGGGACTCCAAGTCGAGTTGAGGGTGCAACGTTCGAGATGCTTGCTTGTGATGCTTTTCAACTGCATGAGTTGGCTTTTCCTTCTTGGGTTTTCTCTCCTGGAAGTGCAGAAGCTTTAGCTTTGCCAAATCCTGGGGATTATCACTGGAGAAAAGGTGGTGAAGTTCACCTGAATGATCCCCTTGCTATGGCAAAGCTTCAAGAGGCTGCCAGAACTAACAGTGTAGATGCATATAAACAGTATTCCAAGCTCATTCATGAATTGAACAAGGCTTGCAATTTGCGCGGGCTTCTGAAATTTAAAGAGACAGCAGTTAAGATTCCTATTGATGAAGTGGAGCCTGCTAGTGAAATAGTAAAACGGTTTTGCACTGGGGCCATGAGTTATGGGTCAATATCATTGGAGGCACACACAGCATTAGCAATGGCTATGAATAAAATAGGAGGGAAATCCAACACAGGTTTGTTAAACTTATTTTAAGAATATCCAAACAGATTTTTTCTCTTCCATCATAAATGAGGGAAACAAATGTGTAGTCTTTTACTGAGTGTCAAGTATTAGAAATGGCTGTGAATAAAATTGGAGGGAAATCCAACACAGGTTTTTTTAAGAATATCTTAACACATTTTTTTTCTTCTCTTCCATCATAAAACACAAACAAATATGTGTAGTCTTTTACTGAGTGACAAATCTCAGCATAACATGCTTTCCCACATCATTTTTCCTTGAATATATCTTGGGGGTTACTTTCCTTTTGCACTTCTATTTCTACTAGATGAAGGTTAGTCTCATCAATTTCTGTGATTATCTGATGATTGGTTCTTGCATATTCGCTATAGGTGAGGGAGGGGAGCAACCATCTCGTATGGAGCCTCTTCCTGATGGCTCAATGAATCCCAAAAGGAGTGCCATTAAGCAAGTGGCTAGTGGGAGATTTGGAGTTTCAAGTTACTACCTTACAAATGCTGATGAACTGCAGATAAAAATGGCCCAGGTAATCATCATCATTAGTTTTTTGAATTGACATTATTGTCCTTTTACTGATATATCAGGAAATTTTATTGACTGGTCTCTGGACCCTTTTACTATTGGAGTTAAATTTCTATTGTTTATGAATTTATATTCAAGGAAGATGATGCTATATGATTTCAAGGCACCTCTGGGTGCTCTTGTGTTGTATCGTAAGTATACCTGCATTTGACCTTTGGTAAGGTTAAATAAAAGCTATAGTTTTTCACTTACCCATGGTAGTGTCTTGACATTATAATTGTCATCTTTAGGGAGCAAAACCAGGTGAGGGAGGTGAACTTCCTGGTCACAAAGTTATAGGAGACATTGCTGTCACTAGGAATTCAACTTCCGGTGTAGGACTTATCAGTCCACCTCCCCATCATGATATTTATTCAATTGAAGATCTTGCCCAACTAATTCATGATCTGAAGGTATTTTCATTTGTGTATTCTACTCTTTTGCAATCAATGTTTCTAATTGAATATTACTCAATTATGTTATTCCCATTTAATACTGTTGAGATACTGAAGGTTTTGTTAATTTGTAGAATGCCAACCCGGCTGCTCGGATTAGTGTGAAGTTGGTATCGGAAGCTGGAGTGGGGATAATTGCTAGTGGAGTTGTTAAAGGCCATGCTGACCATGTATTGATTTCAGGTCATGATGGAGGTACTGGGGCTTCCAGATGGACTGGCATAAAGAATGCCGGGCTGCCTTGGGAACTTGGCCTGGCTGAGACCCACCAAACTTTGGTTGCTAATGATCTACGTGGTCGCACAGTCCTCCAAACTGATGGGCAACTGAAAACCGGGAGAGATGTGGCCATAGCCACTCTTCTTGGTGCAGAAGAGTTTGGTTTCAGTACTGCTCCACTCATCACTCTTGGCTGCATCATGATGCGGAAGTGCCACAAGAACACTTGTCCGGTTGGCATTGCTACACAAGATCCAGTACTTAGAGAGAAGTTTGCTGGAGAACCTGAGCATGTTATCAACTTCTTTTTTATGGTGGCAGAGGAAATGAGAGAAATTATGTCCCAGCTTGGGTTTAGAAGAGTTAATGAGATGGTTGGCCGTTCCGATATGCTTGAAGTTGATAAGGAAGTTGTCAAGAGCAACGAGAAACTAGAGAACATTGACCTCTCTCTATTGCTTAGACCTGCAGCTGAACTGCGGCCAGAAGCTTCTCAATACTGTGTGCAAAAACAGGATCATGGTTTGGATATGGCCTTGGATAATAAGCTCATAAGTCTGTCTAGTGCTGCTTTGGAAAAAGGTCTTCCAGTATACATTGAAACTCCAATATATAATGTAAACCGTGCTGTGGGAACTATGCTTAGCCATGAGGTGACTAAACTGTACCACCTAGCTGGTCTTCCAAATGACACCATCCATATTAGATTTACTGGCAGTGCAGGCCAGAGCTTTGGTGCATTCCTCTGTCCTGGTATCACTTTGGAACTTGAAGGTGATAGCAATGACTATGTTGGTAAAGGATTATCTGGTGGCAAGATTGTAGTGTATCCTCCAAAAGAAAGTAACTTTGACCCTAAGGAGAACATTGTCATTGGTAATGTTGCACTGTATGGGGCAACACGTGGGGAAGCTTATTTCAATGGGATGGCAGCAGAAAGATTTTGTGTGCGTAATTCTGGAGCTAAGGCTGTAGTAGAAGGTGTTGGTGATCATGGGTGTGAGTACATGACTGGTGGGACTGTTGTTGTGCTTGGTAAAACTGGTAGAAATTTTGCTGCAGGTATGAGTGGTGGGATTGCTTATGTTCTTGATGTGGATGGAAAATTCCAATCTCAATGCAACTTGGAACTTGTAGATCTAGATAAGGTTGAAGAGGAAGAGGACATTCTTACACTTAGAATGTTGATTCAGCAGCATCAACGTCACACAAATAGTCTGCTCGCCAAAGAAGTGCTTGATGATTTTGAGAATCTTCTTCCTAAATTTATCAAGGTGTTCCCTAGGGAGTATAAACGTGTTCTTGCAAGTATGAAGTCTGAGGAAACCTCCAAAGATGCAGTGGTGCATGCTGCTAAACATGAGCAAGATGATGAAGCACAAGCAGTGGAGAAGGATGCTTTTGAAGAGCTTAAGAAACTGGCGACTGCATCATTGAATGAGAAACCGAGTCAGGTTAGTTTTTTAAATTTTTATTATATTCTTTTTATGGTACTTGTACCTTTGATGTTCAAAAAAAGCGATTTTTTTAAAAACCTGTAGATTGGGCATTCACACTTCCTTAAAGTAGTTATTGAGCTATTGCTTTTTCAAATGAAATTCAATGGGCGGTGTTAGATTGAATTGAGGTGAGTTTGAAAATGGAGATCTTGGTTAATTACAGGGAAGAATGCCTAGAAATTCTACTTTGAGACCGTTTCTCCTTTATGTGAAGATGGAAAGATCTTTTTAGTAAGGAAAGTTTTTTACTTCCTCTTTGCTGTAGGTATCCTATAAATGTTTTAAATTAACCTAGTAGATACTGTGCTGCATTTAATGGATGTTTAACGATATCTTTTGGTGGGGTGCAAGAATAGTATAGTTTGTTTATTGCATAAATGTGAATAACATACAGGGGAAATAAGCACCTAGAGAAATTTTTTCACAGTTTATCTTTGTTGATGTCTTTCGAATATCTGCAGGCTGAATCACCGAAGAGGCCAAGTCAAGTCACTGGTGCCATTAAACATAGAGGTTTTGTTTCTTATGAGCGAGAGGGTGTTCAGTATAGGGATCCTAATGTTCGCATGACTGATTGGAAGGAAGTGATGGAGGAGACAAAGCCTGGTCCCCTTTTGAAAACACAGTCAGCGCGTTGTATGGACTGTGGTACTCCTTTCTGTCATCAGGTGTGCTTTTCCACTTCCAACTTTTCATTTTTAATTTACAACTTACATCTTCCCTTCAATGGTTATTTGGACATGCATTTAAACTGAAGATATTTGCATAAAATTTCAGGAAAACTCTGGATGTCCTCTTGGAAATAAAATACCAGAATTTAATGAGTTAGTATACCAAAATAGGTGGCATGAAGCATTAGAGAGGCTTCTTGAAACAAATAACTTTCCAGAGTTTACTGGTCGGGTGTGCCCAGCACCTTGTGAAGGTTCTTGTGTCCTTGGTATTATTGAGAATCCCGTATCCATTAAAAGCATTGAATGTGCCATCATAGACAAGGCTTTTGAGGAGGGTTGGATGGTGCCACGACCTCCTGTCCAGAGAACTGGGTATGCTGTTTTTCTTTCTAATATCACTTCGGTTTCATTTTTGTTATTCTGCTGTTCCTTTTCAGCCAAACATGTACCCTCCAAGTTGATGTGCAGTAATTTTTCTGTTTTTAATCTGCTCAACTTTGTTACAATAATTAGATTTATTTAACTAATATCTTTACTGATACAGGAAAAGAGTAGCCATCGTTGGCAGTGGACCATCTGGCTTGGCAGCTGCTGATCAGCTAAATAAAATGGGTCATACAGTAACCGTGTATGAAAGAGCTGATAGGATAGGAGGGCTTATGATGTATGGGGTTCCCAACATGAAAACCGACAAAGTGGATATAGTTCAACGGCGAGTAAATCTTATGGCTGAGGAGGGAATAGATTTTGTGGTGAGTGCTAATGTTGGACATGATCCTTTGTACTCTCTTGATCGGCTTCGAGAGGAAAACGATGCCATTGTCTTGGCTGTAGGAGCTACAAAACCTAGGTGAGACAGTGACATGAGTCCTATTTATTACCTATGATTTAGTTCAATTTCTGTGTCAGAACGATGGTGTACTGAGAAATACATATAACTTTTCATGAAGGGATCTTCCTGTACCTGGTCGGGAGCTTTCAGGAGTTCATTTTGCAATGGAGTTTCTCCATGCAAACACTAAAAGCTTGCTTGATAGCAATCTCGAGGATGGTAACTACATTTCTGCCAAGGGCAAGAAAGTTGTGGTCATTGGTGGGGGTGACACTGGCACAGATTGCATAGGAACATCCATTCGTCATGGTTGTAGTAGCGTTGTAAATCTTGAACTCCTTCCTCAGCCACCACCAACTAGGGCTCCTGGCAACCCATGGCCTCAGGTTAGATTTGAATCATTAGTTAAAAGTCTCTGTTATGTATCTTCTTAGCAGTAGACAACCTAAGAGAAATTGGACACTTTTAATTACTAGTAATGGCTAAACAATTGTTTTCATATTAATTGTTCTTGACTTGGGTGGTTGAATTTAACCAAATGTTTCCGGAATGCAGTGGCCTCGCATATTCCGTGTAGATTACGGTCACCAAGAGGCTGCAGCCAAATTTGGCAAAGATCCTAGATCGTATGAGGTATTAACTAAGAGGTTTATCGGAGATGAAAATGGAGTTTTGAAAGGACTTGAAGTGATTCGTGTTTGCTGGGAGAAGGATGCAACCGACAAGTTTCAGTTTAAGGAGATTGAAGGGTCAGAGGAGATTATTGAGGCTGACCTAGTTTTACTAGCCATGGGATTCCTTGGTCCCGAGTCTGTAAGTATTCATCATAATAAATTAACTTCGTTTTGTATCTTCAGAAGTTTCTTAACTGAACTTTTAGTATATTTATGGTAAATGAAAAGTAAGAAATAAGTTGTTTCTGTTGTAAATAAATTTTAGGTTAAAATCTAATTTTCGTCCTTCTATTTTTCCAAATCCGTGATTTTAGTCTTCCTATTTTTTAATTGAGATATTTTATGTTCAACTTTTAAAAAATCTACAATTTTAATCATCCTATACTTTAAAATATCTACAATTTTAGTCATCCTATACTTTAAAAAATTTAAAATTTTAGTCTCCTTGGTCGATTTCAGACTTATCGACTGTATATTTTTTAAATTCTTTTTCAATAAATTAAGCTTGTTAACAATTGAATAATTAAAAAAAACATTTATCATGTGGATAATAAACAAACATGTGTCAGTCAATGTTTATAAAATACATAGATCAACATTTAAAATTGATCACAAGGACTAAAGTTATGGATTTTTTAAAAGTGGAGATGAAATATTTCAATTAAAAAATGGGGGACTAAAATCGCTAAATTTTTAAAAATAAGAGATGAAATGTCTCAATTAAAAAATAAAAGGACTAAAAACATAGATATGTTCTAGCCACGCTCAGACTTTGTAGTAATCTTCTTCCATCTGATGATGCTTTGTTTCATTCTGCCAGACAATTGCCGAGAAGTTGGGTGTGGACCGAGACAACAGGTCAAACTTCAAGGCTGGTTATGGCCACTTCTCAACAAATGTCAAAGGGGTGTTTGCAGCCGGTGATTGTCGCCGTGGTCAGTCCCTGGTGGTGTGGGCGATTTCAGAGGGACGACAAGCAGCAGCACAGGTCGACAACTACCTCGTCAAAGAAGACAAAGACCACCGGAATCAGGATGGCCTTGTCAAGAGACAGCAGGGCCTCTACAAGAAGCAGCATGGAAGCAGCAAACACACGGTGATGACTTATAGGTGGCTCCTCTGATTTTTCATACTCATAAAGTTCCAAAAGGAATTGCACAGAATAAAATTGTTCCAAGTTTGAGCAGGAGATTCATTGGTTTACTTTAAACGGGAAAAATAAGAAGAAATAAAGACAAGTGTAGTGTAGGGAAATCAAGAGGTTGTTTCGGTGTTTGGTGTGGTTTCAGGGTATAAAGTTGTTGCAGATTCGAGTGTTCAGTTGTTCATTGATTGTTTTATTCGGGCTTTTATTGTTGGGAAGGTTAGCTTTTAGTTGGTAATGGTGATGACGATTATATGTAATGAAGTGTACAGTTTGATAATTATTATTTAGAAGTGACATCGTTTCGATTCTATACTTTGTTTTTGAACGAGTAAGCTCTTCAATTTTTCATTTTTAAAGTTTTATTTGAACTTTAAAACAGACATGTGGTCATAATTCTCTTTTTTTTCGAACGCAGGACTTTTAAGTCAACTTTCCATTAGTTTTAAGATGGACTTTAGGGTATAAAGTAAATCTACTTTCACATCGTGCGAAAGTTATTTTGGTGCGAAAGTTATTATGGTCATTTTTCAACCGTTAGATTTAATTTATTTTAAATCAGCGGTTCAAATTTTTCTTTCTGTTTTTTTTTCTTTTTCTTACTTTTCTAGATTTACCCTTTTTTTCTTCGATTCTTTCCCCCTCCTCCACCTCTCCTCTCTCTCTTTCTTTCTTCCCCCTCTATTCCTTTCGATTGTAACATCTGCCTTTAGAACAAGGTTATTTGCCTTTGTGAAGGTGTAGTTTTCAACTTCATTAGCATACTCCATGTATTTCAAAGAAGGAAAATGCATGTGTGCAATGGCGTCGAGGTTCCCTCCAGGCGTGAGCACGATTGGGTTGAGAATCTTGCAAGCACGGTGGCAAAATATTGCGTTGTCGTTTTTTATTGAGAAACAAAACAAATAGATTTGTTCTGAATTTGATTATTTCTCCATTTTTTTAGGATTTGCTATGTAATTTAGTTTTGGATCTGCCATGTAATTTATTTTAGGACCCTCTTTTTTAAATCTGCTATGTAATTCATTTTTAGACATGTCATTGTTGTTCTCTTGGATCTTTTCTCATTGTAATTCATTTTCAGATATCCATTATGTTCTAGATCTGTCATTGTTTTTCCATTTAACGTTTTGAACTGCTCAATGTTCTCTTGGAACAGAAGGGGAAGAAAGAAAGAAAAAAAGAAGGAGAGGTTGACGGAGGAGAGGAGAAGAACTGAAGAAAGAAAGGGTAAATCTGGAAAAGTAAGAAAAAGAAAAAAAAAAGAACGAAAAAAGGAAGAAAAATTTGGACCGCTGATTTAAAATGAATTAAATCTAACAGTTGAAAAACAACCATAATAACTTTCGCACAATGCGAAAGTAGATTTACTTTCGCACCCTAGACTCCGTCCAATTTTAAAGTTGTAATCTAGTGTCGATTTTGGCATATTAAGTCAACTTTCCATCAGATAAAGTTGTAACCTAGGCATAGGGGTGGGAATAGGCCAGGCCGGCCTACAGGGGCCTACGACCTGGCCTACATAAAGCCTAACCTGAACTGGCCTATTTAATTAAAAGGTTAGGCTCAGGCTTTTTTAAAAGCCCATTAAATTAAATAGATCAGGCTTAGACTTATTAAAAAGCCTTATAAGCCTGATAGGACGGTCAATATATATATATATATATATATATATATATATATATATATATATATATATATATATATATATATATATATATATATATATATATATATACTTATATACTTATATTATTTTTTGGGTACCAATATATAATATTATTTTTTTGGATACAATTAATTTTTTTTTTTGAAACTATCAGACTTTGATTACACATTACTGCTCCATAACTTTTGTTCCTATCATCAAGTAAGACTTTAATTACAATTTAGGTATGAGTCATATACCCTTTTATATTCCTAATTATTTTTATTAACTTTCCTTTTTCTTTAACTTTTCTATTACGTTCCTACTCCATAAAATATTAAATATTTATTGTGAAGAAGACTTTTAAAAAGGCTATCAGGCCAGGGCAGGCTTTTAAAAAGGTCAGGCCAAGACAAAATAAAAGCCTTTGATAGGCTATAGGCCAGGCTCAGGCCTCAAAGATTCATCGTAGGCTAAACTCAGGCCTTTCAAAGTCTGGTCTGGCCTAGCCTATTCCCACCCCTACCTAGGCATAACCGACGCCAAGTTATTTTGGGGTCGGTAGAGTTTGAGCTGTTAGATAGACTATTTCAAATGAACTTGAATTCCTTGGTCCTTTATTTACACGTTTCAAAGGTTATTGGATCCTCTACTTCTATTATTGCATCTTGTACCTCTTATTACATTTTAGAAAGTTTATTCTGAAATATAAATTTGCATTCTGATATGAATTTTCCATAATGCAATAAAAGATGTCTCATACAATAATAAGAGTACAGGACATAAATGTCTGTTTCAAAGCGTTGGTTTCATGTAATCAATCTGTCTTTCATAAAAAAATGTAATCAACCTGTCAACCTTGCATGCAGGATAACACTGCATTTACAACTTGCCCTGTTGGTGAACTTGGCCTTATGGTGGTATATATAATATATTTGTGGAATTTAATATAGTATTTGTGCAATTGCATAGATCACATTATTTTATTTACAATAATCATAAGAACATTATTATATTTATATTTATATTTTTTAAATCAAAATCTACATTGAATTATAGATAAAATTGATCACAACTATTACAAGTCATCAAATAATTTATTCTATATCTTCTATGTGACACACTCTACCATCACAAATATAAATAAGTAACTAATTAAATCATACAAAATTTATATAAAAGTTTATAAACACATAATAATAAAAGAAGAAAGAAAAAAAATGCAAAATTAATTAATAATTTTTTTAAACACATTTAATTTAAATCAATTCAAAAGGATAAAAGGTTCACATCCACTTAGTGAAAACATAATAGAATTTTTTTTTGAATAAAGGATAAAATTATCCCGACTCAAAACAAGGTCGTCCACTCTAAATAAATAATAAAAGAAACTAAAATAGAAAAGTATAATGCAATTATATCATTCAGTAAATCATCACATGCGAAAATCATAATATGCGAATTAAAATCATATGCCCCAATGTCACACTTATCAGAGCATCTCTATCACAGACTAAGTCTCTCCATCTCTAGCATGTGACTTATCATATGAAGGCTCACCTAAAACAAAGTGGCAATCAACCCAAACACAAACACACACCGGGAGTAAGTTATCACATTCGTATATAATAAAACATTAGAGCATGTGAAACATATAATACTTAAAGCTGAATTTATATAAATAACATTACCTCACAACATCGCCCACATTATTCACATCCATTCAAGTTCACACACTCCATAAAATAACATGAACCACAATTGTTAACTCAATGAAATTCAAATACAAGTGTTATGCAACAATTATACTAAGACTTAAGCCTATATGCAATGTGGTACCATGTCAGTGAAAAACAACACTGGGGCGCTTAGGAGTACATGACAAGACACACCACACAATGGATATACTAGATCACTCTCACTAAGTAAAATCATAAGGTGATCAGTCAGGGTTACTCTGTTTTGCGAGAATGCCCCAACCACATGGGCTTAAAGGAGCACTCAAACCGAGTATCTTTACCCCCAAGGCCTAGACACCGAAGAATCCGTTTGGGCCTCACCTTCCTGATTCAGGTCCAACCCCTAAAATATTTTTTTTTTCTTTTGCACGCAGACACTATTCATGAGTTATATAATACCCACGACCTCACTCTTATATTTCAAACATATTTAACAAATTGCACTACAGTTTAACCCTTCAGGATCCTAACTATGAATCCTACAATTTCCTTTAACACTGCGCATACAAATTCTCTCAAGGTAAACACTGGTCGAGTTACTGTATAACTCATAACTCACAAGACAAGTAATATCACTACAAATATCAATCACACACTCATTCACAACCATATTTCATGTCTACAGTTTAACATTTCACACTTTAACTAATTACAAAATATACTCAACAATTAAATAACAATGTATCATAATAATAATAACATACAATATTTAACTTCAAGACTTATAAACAAATAACTATAAAATACACGTAAAACATATATATAAATATATTATATTCAATTCCTAAGGTACACACCTAACACAAGAACACACCTAACATATATTATAACTAAAAAATATATTATATCTAATTCCTAAGGTACACACCTAACACAAGAACACATCAATTCTACAACAAACTCGCAACAAAACACCAATTGGTTCATCAAACACACTCAATCCGCGATTAAACATGAAAACATAATTAAACTTCATAAACACCCCAAAATAACCCAAAAATTGATCCTCTAGGGATCCCTACACATGTTCATTCTAATCCCCAAGCGTGAGTAACTCATCCCTTACCTCGATGTAGTCGCTTAAATGTTCTCCGTTAGCAATTGTGGCGTCTCTGATGCTCTCTAGAGCTCTTCCTCTGGTTGCTCTGTTAGGATTCTTGTGCGTTAGAAAAGAAGAAAGGAACAAAATGTGTTTTCTAAAAGCTGCTCTAGGTTAACATTTGACTTATATAGTGGGAATTTATGACCTAATTATTTTTTTTACTTATTTATTTATTTATTAATTTATTAATTTCTTATTTATTTATTAAAAGTTACGGCTGTTACAATCCCACCCCCCTTATCACGCATCTGACCCTCTAGTTCCCAGGTGGCATCCTCGCCCGAAGCACTTCCCCATACTACCTTGACCAAGGGAATCTCTTTCCCCCTTAGCTGCTTAACCATATGATCGTCGATCCTCAGTGGTTGTGTTTCATATGTCAAGTTCTCTTTCACTTGGACATTGTCCAACTCGATCACATGCGACGGATCATGGACATATTTTATGAGCTGAGAGATATGGAAGACACTGTGGAGATTTGAGAGAGATGGTGGCAAAGCCACCTGATACGCAAATGGACCGACACGCTTTAGGATTTCAAAGGGACCAATGAATCTAGGTGTGAGCTTACGAGACTTCAACGCCCTGCCAACCCCAGTCCACGAAGTGACCGTCAGAAATACATGATCACCTACAGCAAATTCAAGATCCTTTCTTCTCTTATCATAGTAGCTCTTCTGCTTACTTTGGGCTATTCTCATCCTTTCTTGGATCAACTTGACCTTTTCAGTGGTTTGCTGAACTACCTCAGGTCCTAAGGCAATGCTCTCACTGGAATCTACCCAACATAGAGGTGTCCTACATCTTCTACCATACAATGCCTCGTAAGGCGCCATACCTATACTGGAGTGAAAACTATTGTTGTATGTAAACTCTATCAAGGGTAAGAAACTATCCCAACTACCCCTCTGCTCTAACACACAGGCTCTCAAGAGGTCCTCTAAGGATTGGATGGTGCGCTCGGTTTGACCGTCAGTCTGTGGGTGGTAAGCAGAACTCAACCTAAGCTTGGTCCCTAAGGCTTTATGAAGACTCTCCCAAAATCTAGAGGTAAATCTGGGATCTCTATCAGAGACTATGCTAGAAGGAACACCGTGTAGTCTAACTATCTCATTGACGTACAAACTAGTCAACCTCTCTAAAGAATATTTGATGTTAATTGGGATGAAGTGAGCAGATTTGGTCAACCTATCTACAATAACCCAAATGGAATCCAAACCTTTAGGGGTCCTAGGTAACCCCACCACGAAATCCATGGAGATGCTATCCCACTTCCACTCAGGTATCTCTAAAGGTTGCAACTTCCCTAAAGGCTTCTGGTGTTCTATCTTAGCTTTCTGACACACTAGGCATGCAAGGACAAACTCATTAACTTCTTTCTTCATACTCGGCCACCAAAACATCTACCTAAGGTCCTGGTACATCTTAGTCGCTCCTGGGTGGATACTTAGACTACTTCTATGGCCCTCTTCCAAGATCGTTCTCCTAAGCTTGGGTACACTAGGAACACACACCTTATCCTGAAACCTCAAGACTCCATCAGTTCCCACTCTAAAACTACTCTCTCCCCCTGTGACTATGGACTCTAATTGGGCTGACAAGAATGGGTCAGACTTTTGACCCTCACGGATCTCGCTCAAGAGTTTGCTGGTGACTCTCAACATACCCAACTTAATGCAACTAGAGGTGATCTCACATGCCAAACTCATGTCTCTAAACTGCTCTAAGAGGTCCAACTCTCTAACCATCAAAGCAGACATTTGAAGGGATTTCCTACTTATGGCATTAGCTACTACATTGGCTTTACCTGGGTGATAACTAAGTTCAAAATCGTAATCCTTAAGGAACTCTAACCATCTCCTCTGCCTCATGTTAAGCTCTTTTTGATCAAAAAAATATCTAAGGCTCTTATGGTCACTAAACACCTCAAATTTAGATCCCTAAAGGTAATGCCTCCAAAGCTTAAGAGCAAAAACTACGGTTGCTAACTCAAGATCGTGTGTGGGATAATTCCTTTCATGTATTTTAAGCTGTCGAGAAGCATAGGCCACTACCTGTCCCCGTTGCATAAGCACTCCACCCAAACCCATCTTGGACACATCACAGTACACCACAAAAGGTTCACTCGCGTCAGGTAACACTAAAACTGGTGCATAAGCATAGGCCACTACCTGTCCCCGTTGCATAAGCACTCCACCCAAACCCATCTTGGACACATCACAGTACACCACAAAAGGTTCACTCGGGTCAGGTAACACTAAAACTGGTGCAGTGGTCAACCTTTCCTTAAGGGTACGAAAACTACTCTCACACTGGGCATCCCACACAAAAACTTGACCCTTACGAGTAAGCTTAGTCAAAGGTAAGGCTAGCTTAGAAAACCCTCTATGAATCTACGGTAGTATCCTGCTAAGCCAAGAAAGCTCCTAATCTCAAACACTGACTTAGGACTCTCCCAACTCATCACCGCCTCTACCTTGGAAGGATCTACTGCTATCCCTCCCCTAAATATAACGTGCCCTAAGAAGCTCACCTCCTCTAGCCAAAAATCACACTTGGACAACTTAGCATACAGTCTATTGTCTTTGAGGGTTTGCAACACAACTCTCAGATGCTCCTCATGTTCCTCTTTAGTCTTGGAATATACCAAGATATCATCTATGAAGACCACTACAAAACTATCTAGGTAGGGGTGAAAGATCCTATTCATATAATCCATGAACACACCAGGGGCGTTGGTCACACCAAAAGGCATAACCAAGTACTCATAATGACCGTAGCGGGTCCTAAAGGCAGTCTTCGGAACATCTTCAGGCTTCACTCTAATCTGGTGGTAACCGAACCTAAGATCTATCTTATTGAACACACAAGCCCCTACTAATTGATCCATCAGGTCATCTATCCTAGGCAAAGGGTACCTATTCTTAATCGTTACCTTATTCAACTGACGATAATCTACACATAGCCTCATAGTCCCATCCTTCTTCTTAACTAACAACACCAGTGCTCCCCAGGGTGACACACTAGGCCTCACAAACTGTTTCTCTAAGATTTCCTCTAACTGTTTCTTAAGCTCACTCAACTCTACAGGGGACATCCTATAAGGTGCTATGGATATGGGTCCAGTACCAGGCACTAGGTCTATAGAGAACTCGACCTCTCTCTCAGGTGGTAATCCTGACACCTCCTCAAACACCTCTGGAAACTCTCTCACAATTGGTATATCACTCACAGGGGTTTTGGTCTCAACACTTATACTAGCTAAGATCATGTATACCTGTGCATCCTCCCTTAAAGATGCCTCAACTTGGTTAGCAGACAAAAACATATCACCTTCACTCACACCAGACTCAGGAAAGACAACAGATTTCTCAAAACAATTTAATAAGACATGATTGGAAGATAACCAGTCCATACCAAGAATAACATCAATCTGACTCAAAGGTAAAACAACTAAATCAATCAGAAACTAAGACAGGACATTGCAAGCATACATCAGAAGTTAAAACAGACCCACTAGCAGGTGTATTCACAATCAAGTCAAATTTCAAGGAAGACACAGGCAAGGAAAGTTTTCAACACAGACACGAGAAATAAATGAATGGGTCGCACCTGAATCATACCATACAACCAAGGGAATTTAACTTATGAAACACATACCTTGGATAAGTTCATCAGACTGTGCGGCATCAACACCACTAAGAGCAAACACTCTCCCTGTGGTCCTTGGTCATCCACTCTGGTTATTCAGACTTCCACTCTTCTTCTCCCTCCTCGGATATAGGCAACTGGTACTGAGGTGGCCCTTACCTTGGCAGTTAAAGCAAGTCACCTCTCTATCTGTGCACTCACGAGCAATATGCCCAAGCTGACCACACTTCCCACACCTAAGTGGTGTAGTAACAATAGCAGGAGCACCACTACCACCACTACCTCTACCCGCAGGCTGAGACACCCTGTTAATTGGCTGAGAACTCCCACCAACTGGTTGAAGTCCTCCGCTGGTCCTCTGTCCCCCAGAATGGTTTCCATATTTCCCGGGAGGGACAGAATATGACTTAGCATGACTGTGAGTCACATGCTTCTTCTCTTTCCCATGACTAGCATTGACATTGTTGTAGAAAGCAGTCGTTTCACGCTGATCTTCATCAAAGATTCTACACATGTTGATCAACTGTGCAAAGCTGTGAATACCGTGATAATTCACCTTCATCTTTACTTCTGGTCGGAGGCCATTGACAAATTTCACACACTTAGACCTCTCCCCTGCTTCCCCCTGATAATGAGGAAAATACCTTACAAGGTTCTCAAACCTCGTCGCATACTCTGCCATCGTCATACTTTCCTGTTTCAGCTCGAGAAACTCCATCTCCTTCCTATTCTTCACATCTTCTGGAAAATACTTCTCCAAAAAAGTTTGTCTGAAGGTCTCCCATTGAACAACAACACCACCTGCTCCCTCTAGACGTGGGCGAGTGTTCTCCCACCAGTACTCCACCTCATTTGCTAGCATGTGAGTAGCAAACAACACCTTTTGATGGTCCTGACAT
Source organism: Glycine soja (assembly GCF_004193775.1). Taxonomy (NCBI): domain Eukaryota; kingdom Viridiplantae; phylum Streptophyta; class Magnoliopsida; order Fabales; family Fabaceae; genus Glycine; species Glycine soja. The sequence goes on along the minus strand of NC_041020.1, from coordinate 19,674,895 downwards.
TCCATCACACGAAAGATCTTCTCAATCTCCCTCAGCCAAGCCTCAGCACCCTCAGGATCATAACCCCCTTTGAAGGTAGGTGGGTTGTTCCTCTGAAAGCGATCTAACCCATGGTACATAGTTGCTCCTCCACCGCCTCCCTGATTGGCCATAACTTGCGCCAAGTTGTTCAAGGCCTCGGTAAGAAGTCATTCTCGCTCATTTCTCGCAGCCATTACTTCCTATGTCATGCAAGAAACAAAACTTTGAAAAGAAAAAAGAAATATACCAACACAATAGAGTACACCTCTAATCAAACAAAACAAACACAACGCATCAGAGTACACAAGGAAACACAGAAAGCTCATAACACACATAGCCGAAAGGTCCGACCTGTTCTGATACCACTAAATGTGACACCCTCTACCCTCACAAATATAAATAAGTAACTAATTAAATCATACAAAATTTATTTAAAAGTTTATAAACACATAATAATAAAAGAAGAAAGAAAAAAAAATGCAAAATTAATTAATAATTTTTTAAAACACATTTAATTTAAATCAATTCTAAAGGATAAAAGGTTCACATCCACTTAGTAAAAACATAATAGAAATTTTTTTTGAATAAATGATAAAATTATCCTGGCTCAAAACAAGGCCGTCCACTCTAAATAAATAATAAAAAAAACTAAAATAGAAAAGTATAATGCAATTATATCATTCAGTAAATCATCACATGCGAAAATCATAATATGCGAAGTAAAATCATATGCCCTAATGTCACACTTATCAGAGCATATCCCTATCACAGACTAAGTCTCTCCATCTCTAGCATGTGACTCATCATATGAAGGCTCACCTAAAACAAAGTGGCAATCAACCCAAACACAAACACACATCGGGAGTAAGTTATAACATTCGTATATAATAAAACATTAGAGCATGTGAAACATATAATACTTAAAGCTGAATTTATATAAATAACATTACTTAACAACATCGCACACATTATTCACATCCATTCAAGTTCAAACACTCCATAAAATAACATCAACCACAATTATTAACTCATTGAAATTCAAATACAAGCATTATGCAACAATTATACTAAGACTCAAGCCTATATGCAATGTGGTACCATGTCAGTAAAAAACAACACTGGGGCACTTAGGAGTACATGACAAGGCACACCACACAATGGGTATACTAGGTCACTTTCACTAAGTAAAATCATAAGGTGACCAGTCAGGGTTACTCTATTTTGCGAGAATGCCCCAACCACATGGGATTAACATGGGCTTAAAGGAGCACTCAAACCGAGTATCTTTACCCCCAAGGCCTAGACTTCGAAGAATCCGTTTGGGCCTCACCTTCCTGATTCAGGTCCAACCCCTAAAATATTTTTTTTTTCTTTTGCACGCAGACACTATTCATGAGTTATATAATACCCATGACTTCACTCTTATATTTCAAACATATTTAACAAATTGCGCTATAGTTTAACCCTTCAGGATCCTAACTATGAATCCTACAATTTCCTTTAACACTGCGCATAAAAGTTCTCTCAAGGTAAACACTGGCCGGGTTACTATATAACTCATAACTCACAAGACAAGTAATATCACTACAAATATCAATCACACATTCATTCACAACCATATTTCATGTCTACAGTTTAACATTTCACAATTTAACTATTTACAAAATATACTCAACAATTAAATAACAATGTATCATAATAATAATAACATACAATATTTAACTTCAATACTTATAAACAAATAACTATAAAATACACGTAAAACATATATATAAATATATTATATTCAATATATATATATATATATATATATATATATATATATATATATATATATATATATATATATATTAACGTATACGTTGTTAACATAAGTATATTAAACAAAAACTTATTAATCTATGTATATATAATATATATATTAACTTAAGCGTTAAGCTTATTATTATTTATACATACTAACAATAAGGTACTTTAACTCGGTAAATTAAATTATCAGCGTAAATGTACATCAATACAAATATAATATAATAAAATATTAACGTAAACGTACATATATTATATATATATATATATATATTAATATAAAATAATCACAATAATATCAAACATATCATTAAGTAAATACGAATTATATATAACAATAAAAATATATACTCATATTGATTTATATGAACAACATGTATACCTATATTCTAAACATATTTCAACTAAGTTACCAATATCAAGAAAAGAAGAAAGGAACAGAATATGTTTTCTAAAAGCTGCTCTAGGTTAACATTTGACTTATATAGTGAGAATTTATGACCTAATTATTTTTTTTACTTATTTATTTATTTATTTATTAATTTCTTATTTATTTATTAAAAGTTATGGCTGTTACATTCTATATTTAATTTTACTTTGTTTGCTCAAATAATTTTTGCATTATAACATATATAAGTAGGGTTAATTAAGTTTTTAGTTGCTAAACTTTTGTTTATCTGGTTAAGATTTTTAAACTTTTTAAAATTTCAATTTAGTCCATGAACTTTTGAAAAATTCAGTTTTAATTCTTAAAATCTTATTAAATAAATAAAAATAATATGTTCAAATTTTTATTTAGGGACTAAAAATTGAAAATTTTAAAAGTTTAGGGACTTTGCTCAATCAAACAAAACCTTAGAGACTAAAAACAATAATTAAAAAAAACTAAAGGGATCTTGATCAACCAAACAAAAGCTTAGGAATTAAAAAATGAATTTTGAAAAAGTTTAGAGACTAAAAATTTAGTTAACAGTATAAGTAATCTTGATAATTGATTCTTATAAGCCGAAAGTTACTTTCAGTTTGGTAGAAGCCCATTCAAAGTAATAGTAGCGTGAACTTCTGGTTAATCCAATTAATAGAAGTTAAAATTAAAGGATTTCCTATCCTTGAATGTTTCCACTTTCAGTCTCTACTATCAAGTAATATTAACTGATAATAATGATGTTGATAATTTAGTGACTTGCTACATCATCAAAAAGTTTGACAGGATAATCAAGTGCAATTATACATCAGAAGAGTTGATGAGAGATGATGCAATCCTACACCCCAAGGGCATTGGATAGAAGACTCCAAGAAGATTTTGCCAAAGATGCAGGAGAAGGCCCTAGGGTTCTCATGAGCCTTAGGATAGATTTTGGGCCCATGGGCTCAGTATGAGCCCACTTATCTTTGTACATATTAAATTAAGATTTCATTATTTTTGGGCCTTGTATTTAGGGCTCCATAGTGTAGGGAGGATACCCTAGTAATATAGGATCTTTGAGCCCTAGTATTTTAGGTCACCTAGACTAGTTTTTGTATTAGGGGTAGTTTTGTAATTTCACATGCATTAAGTGCACTATTTGATGTGTGTGTGTTGGGAGATAAATTTAATTGAATTAGGAGAAGCCTAATCCAATTAAATTTCAGACCAGCCTAAGGGGGAGGTGAGCATTTGCTTGCTAAACCCCATTGCCACATCATATAGTTACACTTTGTGCATGTCCTTCATGCTTTACATGCATCATGACACCTAAGCACACTTAGTGGAGAATTTTGGACTTGATCTTGGATTAGTGGGCTGAACCATAACTGAAATTCACTAATCATAATTAGTGAAATTTTGGCTCCACAAATTCAAATTCAAATTCAAGTAAAATTTGAATAGAAACTCAAATTTTCCTCCAATTTCGTGTGACACTTAGGCTATAAATAGAGGTCATGTGTGTGCATTTTTTGAACTTTGATCATTTCTTGACTCATCTCTCCTTGAAGTGGCGTCTCCAATCATCTTTCTTCCTTCTCCATTCCGCTGCCATTAATCTTCAAGAAGCAAAGGACTCCATTGATGAAGAAGATCCAAGGCCTACAAGCTCCACATGGAGTTACATTATGTGGTATCAAGAGCATCTTCATCTAGGTGATGTTCTTTTGCTTCCTCTATCTTTTTGTTCGGTCAATTCACTTTATTTTCTTGTTCTTCATCTTCTTCTCCATGTGTCTCCTCCATTGTCTTGTGGTTTGGTTCTGTTTAGAGTAGATTCAAAAAAATAAACCGATTAAATCTTAGATCTACACTTGTTCTTGCATTTGTATGGTTCAAATTTTATAGATCTACTCTTGAATCATGTTTTTGTGTTGATTTTAGGTTCTACATTTTCAGTCATAATCTTCTTGTGCTGAACCTTTAGATCTCAATTTTCTTGCAAAATATTGATTAGAAAAAAAAAAACACAAAAATCTAAGTGTAAGTCACTTCATTCATGTTGTCTTAGAGTCATGTTTAGTCATAATAATTGTCACATTATGTTCTAAGTTTGTGTTCAATTTTGATTTTGTTGATTGAATTCTAGATACATTTGTTCATGTATTCTTGCAATTCTTAGCCTATCATTTGAATTTTGAGTCTAATTCATGCATGTTATTTAGCTCATAACATGTTATAAATCAATTCCTAGAAGTAATCAATTCTTGACATGACTATTTATAGAAAAGAGCCAAGAGGTGCAGTTGTTGCTTAACCCTGAAGGCATAGACTCGCCCAAGTGAGTTGTTTACTTATGCTTGAAGTAATTTGATTATCCCAGGCGAGCTGGTTGCTAGCGTGGGTGAATGGATATTTGGAATCTTGGAAAAATAACCATCTTGTCCTTCATTTTGACTTTGTTTCTAGATCTAACAAAAAATCATCAATGCCTACAAAATCATGAATGAATTTTTCATATTTAAACACAAACATTAGTAAATGTACAATATATAAAATAACTAAATTTAAGGGTAGTTTATAAGATAAGTGCCTCACATTTTAATTCCAAAATTAACTGAATATGACACTTATCAGTATTTAATTACAGTAGTTATATACTTTTAATTATTGATTTTTGTGCTATGTGATGCAATCTTACCCCCTAAGGACATTGGATAAAAGACTCCAAGAAGATTGAGCCAGAGATGCAGGAGAAGACCCTAGGGTTCTTATGAGCCTTAGGGTAGATTTTGGGCCCATGGGCTAAGTATGGGCCCACTTATCTTTGCACATATTAGATCAATGTTTCATTATTTTTGAGCCATGTATTTAGGGCTCCATAGTGTATGGAGGGTACCCTAGTAATATAGGATTTTTGAGCCCTTGTATTTTAGGGCACCTGGACTAGTTTTTATATTATGGGTAGTTTTGTAATTTCACATGCATTAAGTGCACTATTTGATGTGTGTGTTGGGTAAGAAATTTAAATGAATTGGGAGAAGCCCAATCCAATTAAATTTCAGACCAGCCTAAGGGGGAGGTGAGCATTTGCTTGCTACACCCCATTGCCACATCATATAGTCATACTTTGTGCATGTCCTTCATGCTTTACATGCCTCATGACACCTAAGCACACTTAGTGGAGAATCTTGGACTTGATCTTGGATTAGTGGGTTGAACCATAGCTGAAATTTAATAATCATAATTAGTGAAATTTTGGCTCCAAATTTGGCTCCACAAATTCAAGTAAAATTTGAATAGAAATTCAAATTTCCCTCCAATTTTGTGTGACACTTAGGCTATAAATAAAGGCCTTGTGTGTGCATTTTAGAACTTTGATCATTTGAGAAATTAGACTTCAAAGTTCAGACCTCATTTGAGGCATAAATTTTGTTCCCCCCTCTTTCCATCTCCCTCCACTCATATGCTTCTTCCTTCAAGCTCTTATCCATGGCTTCCTATGGTGTTGAACTTGTTCTTGACTCATCTTGTCCTTGAAGTGGCATCTCCAATCACCTTTCCTCCTTCTCCATTCCACTGCCATTGATCTTCAAGAAGCAAAGGACTCCATTGATGAAGAAGATCCAAGGCCCACAAGCTCTACATGGAGCTACATCACTATGTATCTGTGTGTGTGTGTATGTGTGATTGGTTTAGTAAAGCTTGGTAGAGATATAAAAACTGTTTGAGCTAGATGTTTATCTGTTCAAGAATTGCACTATGCATTGAGTTGCAATGTAATTTGTCTCTATGTGAGTAGACTTTGTGCTAGGTTCACTCTAAGTACACTTATCCTAAGGGAGGTTAGCACATTAATCTAAAAGATTAGGATACGATTTACCCGTTTTAGTAAAGGCAAAATTTCCAATTTTGGCAAAACTCTCTTTTAGCCTTTTTAAGTAAATTTTTTAAAATTGAAGCACACCACACTTGGTAGTGAGGTACACGTTTTCCATGGCTGAGCAAGGTTCATTCATGGATTAAAATTGAGTGATTAACATAAGCCTACAAGTCCATTTAAACACCAAAACTCACTAAAGTTGCTCATTCTTCCTCTTCATGAGCTCGTCAAGAGGGAACGAGAGACCATTTCCACTCTTCTTCCAAGCTTTTCCATGTATTTTTGTGCCCTTCTTTCATCAAGATTAGGTAAATGACCTCCATTTTCAACTCTAAGCTTGATTTTCACAACATTTTCTTGCTTTATTCTTGTAGTTTCAAATCTTATTTTTGCAATTTTGAAGGTTAGAAACTAAAGTCTAAACTCCCTCATTCTTCATTATTTAAACAATGAGTTCTTTGAGTGTTAAAATATACAATTAGCCTTACATTTCACTTAAATCAAAGTTTTCTAGCATAAGTTATGAATAAAACTAGTTTTAGAACATTATACTGAATAAAATCTGTGACAAAAATAATCTGGCAGTGAGAGTTGTATGAACTAGTTTTATTTAAGTTTTGACCTTAAAAATGAGTTTATTAGGTATGAAAATGTAGAGTAGAATATAAGATTTGTGAAAAACTAATTCCTAGAGCAAAACTTTGTAAAACTGACCAACACAGTGATTTGAGACAGTGGACGGCTTAACATTGGAAACCGTGCATCTGGATAAAATTACCTTAGAATTATTTATTTTTGGAGCTTTGATTTAATTGTTATATGATTGCTAAGATAAACTGCAAACTCTGACGACTGATGCATTCTCTGAAATTGTGATGATTTTTCTACTGATACATTTTTTCTAAAAGGCCTGTATATTATTATTGTTGTTGTTGAATGATAAGACCGACAGAGTATGAACTCCAGAAATAATATCTGTGGCGTGAGAATTTATATTCAATTATATATATTTGTATATTTTCATTTTATCTATACGCATTGTGGTTTGGGTCTGGGGGTGTTTGACCCTCGACAAATTTCTTGCTATAAATTTGGGATGTTGTAAATATAGTCGTCATGCTGCCAAAATTTTTGTAGATTTGTGCCAAAAGTGATTTGTATCACTTGAAGGATCTAGAATAGTTCCCTGAGAGTAGTACTTAGGCTTGAGCCTCCCCACCTCTCTGTGTGATGTATGGAGCATGAGGGCTACACACGCAATGCAGCGAAAAGATGCAAGATTGATGGAAGAGTAAGGAACTGTTAGTTATGTCCCATCTATGAGATGGTGTGTTTGTTATTAGGTTTCTTCTATGAGATGATGTAGTTATGGTTTGATTTTGTCTATGAGATGGTGAGGTATATGATTATGGTCCATCTATGAGATGATGAGGTATATAATTATGGTTCATTTGTGAGATGCTGAGGTATGTGGTTATGTTTCATCAATGAGATGGTGAAGTATGTGATTATGGTCCATCTATGAGATGCTGAGGTATGTGTTTATGTTCCATTTGTGTGATGGTGAGGTTTTTGTTGAGAAATTGATGATTTATAGGGTACACTGGGGTATAACGAGCAAAGAGGTTCAAAGAACCTAGGGGAATTAGCGAGTAGTGACTAACTGGCATTTGAGGCACACATTTGGCGCGGGGAACTCACAAGCCTCACTTTACTACTCATGACGGGCTTTGCGAATATACTTTTTGGAGTTGGGATCTTGGAGATTGGTATACGTCGTACTTGTATGTGGTGTTCACTCCCAACTGTCATCCATGTGGTTGTGTAAGAGCACCAATACCTGGGAGGCTTTGTGGCATTGTTGGGCCCTGTTATGTGTCAAGTGTGACAGTCAATTTTGTCCAGTGTGATTGTCAATGATGTCAAGTGTTGTATTTGACTGTCAAGAGTAATAGTCATCGGTGTTAACTACTAAGGACATTTATGTCAAGTGTGATAGTTATGCGCTCTAGGGCCCCGAGAGTATTGTTTGCCTAAAAAAAACATATGTCATGGTTATGTAAGTTGTATGCTGTGTTTTGTTTGTAGCGTTTAAGGAGTAGAGGACTCACCCCTACAACCAATAACTTTTAGAGTCAGGAGATGTCGAGGGAATTGCACCCTCTACGAGCATGGCATAGTAGGCAGATAGAAAGAATGAGGCCATGCCAGGAGATATGCACGTCAGTTTACAAGTGTCACACTCTGGTGCATATTGTGCTAGTAGATAGACCAGATGCCACACCCATCACCATCAGTATTGCTACATTCCTTGGGGATTTACATCTGGTTGACAATTGGGTGGTTTGAAGACATCAATTTTTATATAGGTATGGAAGTGCCACACGATGCTTAAGAATTCCAATTGACCCCAGTGAGGTTCGATGCGAGAGGTAATGTCTTGAGTTGGAGATTCGAGTTAGTACATCCTGTGTAGGTCAATAAGGACCGAGGAGATCACACCAACATGACGCCGGAGGAGGAAGAAGTGTATCACTAGCTTCTAGGATATTTAGAGCCTTTAGTTAAGAAGTAGAATTGATTACCTTCCTGTGTTTATACCTTAGGCGTAGTTCAATACTTTTAGTTGGTTGGTTATTTGCTCGGTTTTGATATTTTGAAGTAATTTGAGGGATGAGATCTTCACAAAAATGTTTTTTTATGTAGCAGATGTGTATCGATGGTTTCACTACTGTCATACCCTAATTTCGTCCGGGGACCTTGGCTTGGTGGCATGCAACTTTTGTTTGGTCCTTGTGAGGTGCTTGGCACCCATCATTAGGCAATTTGTGAAGTTCCGGGACATGCCGGAAATCAAAAGAAGGTATTGATGCACAATCCGTAAGGTTCCGTGACACACCAGAAATCAAAAGGAAGCATCGTTGCACAATTAGTGAGGTTCCGTAACATTCCGTAAGTCAAAAAAGGGGATGATTATGTAATCCGCAAGGTTCCGTAACATTACGGAAAGAAAACAAGTATCGTTGCGAAATCCGTAAGTTTCCGTAACTTTACGAAAAAAGAATCACCAAAAAAGGGCAAGGGGGGTGTATTTAGTAAAAATAGGGGTGCAAATAGCAACCAGGCCCACTTGGGCCCTCTAGAAGATTCCTCCAGAAGGCTGTTGCTTCTGGAGGAAGCAACCTTGTTCGCCTGGGCGAGCTGGGGGCAAGCTTCTCCCCCAATTTTCTATAAATAGGGGGAGAAGTGAAGTAGAAAAGGGTTCAGCCCCTTAGGCACTTCTCTTTCTTTCGAATTTGCTTAGGAAAATTGTTTCCGTGAAGAAAATCCAAGCCGAGGCGCTTCCGTAACGTTTCCGTGAGTGATTTCGTGAAGGTTTTCGACCGTTCTTCGACGTTCTTCATTCGTTCTTCAGTCTTCAACGGGTAAGTACCTTAAACCAAGCTTTTTAATTCATTCTATGTACCCGTGATGGTCCACATTTGGTTTCATGTATTTTTATTCTCGTTTTCATTCACTTTTTATACCCCCTTTTTACGTGCTTAAACCATTTATTTAAGTCATTTCTCGCTTAATCTAAAAATAAAATAAATTTCCACCGATCGTTTGAATTGTATCATCCGTTAACTTTGGTTGAAATGAATTCCGACCGATCGGTCGTGCCGTAACCACGTTGGAACTCAAAAAAAGAGGTAAATAATAATATAAATAAAAAGTACCTTTTAGTAAAATAAAGCGAAAAATCAATCGGACGTTTTCTCTTTGGGATTTCTCATTCTTAATTGAATTGACTAAATAACTAAAGTGAAACTAAGGCTAAAATCGACTCGCCTAGTCAAGCTCGTCCACAAAAATAGGATTTTGAAAGTTTATCATTTCTGTTTCTTACTAAGTAAAATGGATCATTTTCAAGGTCCAACGCCTTAAAATGATCACCTTTTAAGTAAAAAAGAATCACTTGATTCACGCATAAGCAAGAACTACGTAGGTCTGATTTCCCCATCATAATTGAGGAATACGTAGGAGCAAAGGGGAGCACCCTTGTCGACCACAAAAAAAGAAAAAAATATAAAGGGTATAAAAGACATAAAAGGGAACATAAAAAATCAAAGTCATGTTTGCACATTCGATTAAAGGCTGTTGTCCTTCGAGACAAACGTGAGAGGTGCTAATACCTTCCTCAAGTGTAAATACAACTCCCAAACTTAGAATTTTCTTTTTGACCGGTTTTCCTTCGGTTTTTCCGACGTTTTCCTCAAATAAACGTTGGTGGCGACTCCGTGCGTATTCCTTTCGTGGAACACGCATCCCGCGAGTCACGCGTCGCCTGCCCGCAAAAGGGCACGTTGCGACAGTTGGCGACTCCACTGGGGACCTTTTTTAGAGAGTTAGGCCATTTAATCTTGTGCAATGTTTTATCATGACTTTCTCCTTTGTTGGTTTCCCTTTATTTGTCTTATGTTCTTGTGTATATAAACTCTTTGTTGCTTTTAGTGCATTTTTTAAATGTATGCATGAGGTAAATATTTATTCATTTGACGCACACAAACACCAAACACTATTTGCACACACTGTGAGTTGAAAAAGGGCCCTATACCCGGGTTCATGGGAACATAAGGAGTGGAGGTGAATCTGTGATCATGCTAGGTCCCCGACTTGCTTGATTACAGTGAACCCTCATCTAGAGTTTTTCTCTTTGAAAACATACTGTTGCTAGTAGTCCCTACTGCTGCTGTATGTTCTTCGAAGGGGATGATACCTCTAGAAACCATCAAGAGAGATATGACTACTTTGGGGGTTATCACTAAAAGCCTAGTTAGTTCTCTCCCTTATAGGGGCACGGAGCAAACACGCTGCGTGCCATTTTTTCACTGCCATGCATAAGTATCATATACCCTTTTGCTTATATTCAGTAAGTATTGTCATACTGTGTACATTCCCGTATTGCACCTTTTTGCATATGCATCGCACACGGGTTCTGTCTTGATCCCCTCTATAGACAAATCAACCGAGGGTCCGGGTCACCGTCTTAAATACATGCGTTGGGGCACTTTGCTACCCCTAGACGTTGTGTCTAAGAAGGGGACAGTTCCCCGGGCTCCCGCATTCCTAAAATACATCTGTGTCATATGAATTCCTTCATGCATTCGTCCATTCCACCCATGAGATGTCGGAGTTTTGATTTGCACCAGCTTTTTGTCTCACTTTAGTAAGCATGGGGACAAATCAAACTAGCAAGAGGTTTTACCAAGTCAAGGTTAAAGGCCTAGATACCACCAGCATCAAGGAATTAGGGCGGTTGATGGAACCTCTCCAAATGCAAGCCTTCCGCAAGACTTACGGAAAGATCTTAGATTTGACCATAGTAGAGGTATTCATAGAGGCCATTGCGTCACTCACCCAATACTACGACCAGCCTTTGAGATGCTTCACGTTTGGGGACTTCCAATTGGTACCAAACATTGAAGAATTTGAGGAGATTCTAGGATGTCCTCTCGGGGGAAGAAAACCATATCTTTTCTCCGGGTGTCTCCCCTCTTTGAGCAGAATTGCAACTGTGGTCAAGGATTCAGCAAGGGGTTTGGACCGCGTAAAACAGACTCGAAACGGCATAGCGGGCCTACCACGGAAGTACCTAGAAGATAAGGCGAGGGATATTGCAATTCAAGGAGATTGGGTCCCGTTTATGGATGTGTTAGCATTGCTAATTTTTGGGGTTGTCCTCTTTCCAAACGTAGATGGTTTGGTGGACCTAGCAGCAATCGACGCTTTCCTTGCATACCACCATAGCAAGGAAAGTCCGGTGGCAGCTGTCTTGGCAGATTTATTTGACACATTTGACTGAAGGTGCGAGAAGAGTAGCGCATGGATCATCTGTTGCTTGCCCGCTCTCTGTGTTTGGTTGGTTTCACACCTGTTCCTGCAAGACACTAGGCATCCATGTCCGCTCCAAAGCCATCGCTCGTGTGCTGAAAAGAGAAGAATAGATTGGGACCAACTTTTGGCTGGTGTAGGAGGTAGAACAATCAATTGGTTCCCCCGATGGAAGGAAGGAAAGGAGGGAGTCCTTTTTCTCATGTAAAGGGTACCCAAACATTCCGCTAATAGGAACGAGGGGTTGTATTAACTACAACCCCGCGCTTGCTATAAGACAACTAGGGTACCCCATGAGGGGAGCACCGATGGAAGAAAGCATGTCTCCTTTCCTTGTAAGGGATTTCGGCGCGCAAAATTTCAAGGCTATACAAAGAATCCATAAGGCATGGGAAACCCCGTTAAGGAAAGATCAAGAACTTAGGGGCATTCGTAACGGCATCATTGGTGGTTATCATGAATGGCTGAAAGTTCATATACGAGGTTTAGATTGGCTCGCCAAGTTAAAAGTCGTTAGCGAAGACAGTTTCGAAGCATCGGAAGAAGACGAAGAAGTCCAAGCTCTCAAAAACGAGTTAGGAAAGGCGAAACTTGCCAAGGAGAAGTTCAAGTTAGCCGCTACACACATTCGGAAGGAATGTGCCGGATTACGGGAAGAGAATGCAACTACCGCAAAAGCCCTTGAACAAGAGACTAAGAGGGCTCGCAAGGAAGAGTATGGCCGTAACAAATTTCGCGGAGCTCTGTGTGGTAGAAACAGTGAACTCAAGCTGCGAAGGGAAGAGAGGGACCGGTCGCGAGCACATAGCATGGTCTTGAAAGAGGAGTTAGTTGCCTGTTCGAGGTCCAAAAAAAGCTTGTCTCAGCGTTTATGCGAGACGGAGACCAACATGCTAGCTATCATCGCCAAGTACCAAGAAGAGTTAAGTCTAGCCACGGCCCACGAGCATAGGGTCGCGGACGAGTATGCCCAAGTATACGCGGAAAAAGAGGCTAGAGGAAGGGTGATCGACTCTTTACACCAAGAGGCAACCATGTGGATGGATCGGTTTGCTCTTACCTTGAACGGGAGTCAAGAACTTCCCCGATTGTTAGCCAAGGCCAAGGCAATGGCGGACACTTACTCCGCCCCCGAAGAAATTCATGGGCTTCTCGGCTATTGTCAGCATATGATAGACTTAATGACCCATATAATTAGAAACCGCTAGGAAACTTGTATGGTCTCTCAGATCTTGACTAGATACGACTTTGTTTTGAAATAAAATGAGTTGGTCCCATGTTTCTACTCCAAAAAGCTTGTGCGAATCAAATCACTCCTGCATTTCATCTCTAGCATGCATTTTTTCTTTCTTTACCCACTCCTCATGTTTGGTTTTTTTTAGAGAAAAACACCATAACTAAACGCGCCACAAGGCATCCCTATCGCACCAGATCCAAATCTAGAACGATGGGTGATCAAGAGGAGACACAGGAACAGATGAAAGCCGACATGTCAGCTCTGAAAGAACAGATGGCTTCCATGATGGAGGCCATGTTAGGAATGAGGCAGCTCATGGAGAAAAACGTGGCCACCGCTGCCGCTGTCAGTTTGGCTGCCGAAGCAGACCCAACTCTCTTGGCTACCGCACGCCATCCTCCCTCAAACATAGTGGGGCGGGGAAGGAACACGCTAGGGCATGACGGCAACCCTCATCTGGGATACAACCGAGCGGCTTACCCTTATGGATTGCCGCCCAACTACTCATCACCTGTCCTGCAAGACGATGCGGGCCATATTGCTTCCCGTATCCGTACTTGGAAGGATCTGATTACTGCCTTCCTAAGGCAATATCAGTATAATTCCGATATGGCTCCCGATCACACTCAGCTGCAGAATATGTTCAAGAAAGAGGGCGAAGCCTTTAAAGAATACGCACAGCGGTGGAGAGACCTGGCAGCACAAGTGGCTCCTCCCATGGTCGAGAGAGAGATGATCACTATGATGGTAGACACGTTGCCAGTGTTCTACTATGAGAAGCTAGTAGGTTACATGCCGTCCAGCTTCGCGGACCTAGTGTTCGCCGGGGAAAGAATCGAGGTAGGATTGAAAAGTGGAAAGTTCAATTACGTTTCCTCCACGAGTGCGAATGCCAAAAGAATCGGGACAACGGGAGCAAAAAGGAAGGAAGGAGATAACCACGCTGTCTCTTCAACGCCCGCATGGGTCAAACCCCCGCAGACACCTCATGGTACCCATCAGTATGCGCAACATCACCCAAGCTTCTCGGCTCACACCGGAAACGCCTCTAGTTCAGCACCTGTGCAGCCTAAGGCACCCACCCAGAGGGAAGCTCCCCAAGTTCCAACTCGAAACACAACTCGCCCGGCCGGCAATTCCAACGCAATAAGGAACTTCCCTCCGAGGCCATTTCAAGAATTCACCCCACTCCCAATGACGTATGAAGACTTCTTGCCGTCCCTCATCGCCAACCAATTGGCCGTGGTAACTCCCGGAAAGGTCTTCCAACCCCCTTTCCCAAAGTGGTATGACCCTAACGCGACTTGCAAGTACCATGGGGGTGCCCTGGGGCATTCCATTGAAAAATGCTTGACCTTTAAACACAAGGTCCAACATTTGATAGATGCGGGATGGCTGACTTTCTAAGAGGATTGGCCCAATGTGAAAACCAACCCGCTCGCCAATCATGGAGGGGGAGCGGTTAATGCCGTTGAGTCCGATAGGCCGCGCAGGTCTAAACCTTTAAGGGATGTGGCAACCCCTAGGAGGTTTATCTTTGAGGCCCTACAAAAGGGAGGTGTGATTCCCCATAGTGGGCGTAAGGAGGATTCCTGTTTGTTGCATTCCGGCGAGCTGCATGACATGGAAACGTGTTTGGGAGTGGAGGAGTTGTTACAGCGGATGATGGATCAAGGTCGACTAGAAGTTGGCAGTGAAGGAAGAGAGGAGCAGCACATATGCATGCAATCCACGGATGGGAGCACTGTTGCGAAGCCCAAACCCTTGGTGATATACTTCACCAAGGGCACAGCTTCGCAAAAGCCCGGACACCCCTTGGCAGCTAAACCTGTTCCTTTCCTGTACCAAAATAGCCACGCAGTCCCATGGAGATATACACCTCCGAGGGGGAAGGAAGAAGAAGCCACCGACGTCAGCTCGTTGTCGGCTAAGGTAACCAATATCACGTGACTGAGTGGTGTGACCCGTAGCGGTCGTGTGTTTGCACCCCCGGACCTATCAGTCCAACCCGCGAACGTCAAGGGGAAAGCAAAAGTGGTGGAGGAACAAGATGAAGAAGCACCCCTCACTTCGAATAAAGATATCCCGGTAAAAGGCCTTCCGGAGAAAAAGGATGGTTATGGTAAAAAGGAGGTGTCGCTAGAGGAAGCCAGCGAGTTCCTCCATATAATTCAGTAGAGCGAATTCAAGGTTATCGAGCAGCTCAACAAAACCCCGGCCAGGGTCTCGCTGTTGGAGTTACTCATGAGCTCCGAGCCTCATCGGGTTCTGCTAGTGAAGGTTTTGAATGAGGCCCATATGGCCCAAGACATCTCAGTAGAAGGTTTCGGAGGGCTGGTCAATAATATCACTACCAACAACTATCTCGCCTTTGCCGAAGAAGAAATCCCCGCCGAGGGGAGAGGGCATAACAAAGCTTTACACGTATCAGTCAAGTGTATGGACTATATCGTAGCCAAGGTACTCATCGATAATGGTTCCAGTTTAAACGTGATGCCTAAGAGCACTTTGGAGAAATTACCATTCAATGCCTCCCACCTAAAGCCGAGTTCAATGGTGGTTCGTGCCTTCGACGGCACCCGCCGAGAGGTTAGGGGAGAGATCGACCTCCCAGTACAGATAGGCCCTCACACATGCCAAGTTACCTTCCAAATAATGGACATTAACCCCCCCTACAGCTGTCTGTTGGGGCGTCCGTGGATCCACTCAGTGGGAGTTGTTCCCTCTACACTCCACCAAAAGTTGAAATTTGTAGTGGAAGGGCATCTGGTCATCGTATCAGGCGAGGAAGACATCTTGGTGAGCTGCCCATCCTCTATGCCTTATGTGGAGGCCGCAGAGGAGTCATTAGAAACCGCTTTCCAGTCTTTCGAGGTGGTAAGCATTTCCTCCGTGGATTCCTTCTCTGGGCAAGCTTGCCTGTCCAATGCAGCCGTAATGATGGCCCGAGTTATGTTGGGGAACGGTTACGAACCCGGGATGGGTTTAGGCAAAGACAACGGCGGCATAACTAGCCTGATAAACGCCAAAGGAAATCGTGGGAAGTATGGGTTAGGCTATAAGCCCACTCAGGCAGATATAAAGAGAAGCATCGCGGGAAGGAAAAGCGGTAGTCAAAACTCGCGGTTGAGACAAGAAGGTGAAGGAAGCCCACCCTGCCACATAAGTAGGAGCTTTATAAGCGTGGGTCTGGGGGACGAAGGTCAAGTGGTCGCGATATACGAAGATGGTGTTCCGAGTACATTGGATTTGGTACGACCATGCCCTCCTGATTTCCAGCTGGGAAATTGGCGAGTTGAAGAACGCCCCGACATTTACGCGACGAGCATAATGTAAACCTTTACGGTTTTAAAAGCTCTATAGTTGGGCCTAGGCTTTAGAGTTTTTCTTTTGTTAAGGCTTTGTGTCTTTTGTTTTTGAATTTATAATACAAGGATCTTTCTTCATCTGTTCCTACGTCTCTACCCATTCTCATCCATTTGCATGTTTACTTCTTTATTTTTGAAACGGCAGATTCGATGACGAGTCCCCCGAAGGTACTAATACCTGGGACCCGCCTATCAACTTCGAGCAAGAAACGAATCAAACGGAAGATGAAGGGAACGAGGATGTGAGACTTCCCCCAGAATTAGAAAGGATAGTCGCCCATGAGGACCAAGAAATGGGGCCTCATCAAGAAGAAACAGAACTAGTAGACTTGGGAATTGGTAGTGGAAAAAGGGAAGTAAAGATAGGCACAGGTATTACCGCACCTATCCGTGGAGAATTAATAACCCTGCTGAGAGACTACCAAGACATCTTTGCTTGGTCGTACCAAGATATGCCCGGTTTGAGTTCTGACATTGTACAGCACCGATTACCTCTAAATCCCGAGTGTTCCCCGGTAAAGCAGAAACTGAGAAGGATGAAGCCCGAAACATCTTTGAAGATAAAAGAAGAAGTGAAGAAGCAATTTGACGCTGGTTTTCTGGCCGTCGCTCGGTACCCAGAATGGGTCGCCAACATTGTACCGGTCCCTAAGAAGGATGGGAAAGTATGAATGTGTGTGGATTATCGGGGCCTGAACCGGGCCAGTCCCAAGGACAATTTTCCTTTACCACACATCGACATCCTCGTAGATAATACGGCCAATTTCGCTCTATTTTCCTTCTTGGATGGTTTCTCCGGTTACAATCAGATAAAGATGGCGCCAGAGGATATGGAAAAGACTACCTTCGTCACCCTTTGGGGAACATTCTGTTACAAAGTGATGTCCTTTGGACTCAAGAATGCCGGGGCAACTTATCAACGGGCCATGGTAGCTTTGTTCCATGATATGATGCACCAAGAGATCGAGGTCTACGTGGACGACATAATTGCCAAATCTAAATCCGAGGAAGAACACCTTGTCAACCTGCGGAGGTTGTTTGAAAGGCTTAAGAAATATCAATTAAGGTTGAACCCCGCCAAGTGTACCTTTGG
The DNA here is from genome assembly GCF_004193775.1 of Glycine soja. NCBI lineage: Eukaryota > Viridiplantae > Streptophyta > Magnoliopsida > Fabales > Fabaceae > Glycine > Glycine soja. The sequence goes on along the minus strand of NC_041020.1, from coordinate 19,657,207 downwards.
GGTCAAATCAGGGAAATTGCTTAGTTTCATTGTAAGCCAGAAAGGGATAGAGGTAGACCCCGAAAAGGTGAAGGCTATCCTTGAGATGCCGGAACCCCGTACAGAGAGGCAAGTCCGAGGTTTCCTGGGACGCTTGAATTATATTGCCAGATTCATATCGCAGCTCAACACCATTTGTGAGTCATTGTTGAAACTCTTATGCAAAAACAAAACTGACCGTTGGAATGAGGGTTGCCAAGAGGCTTTCGAAAGGATCAAGAAGTGCCTCATGAATCCCCCTGTGCTTAGGCCACCAGTACCTGGAAGGCCTCTCATCTTGTACATGACAATCTTGGACGAGTCAATGGGGTGTATGTTGGGGCAACATGACGAATCCGGAAAGAAAGAACGCGCTGTCTATTACCTGAGTAAGAAGTTCACGGCCTGTGAAATGAATTACTCATTGCTCGAAAGAACGTGTTGTGCTTTAGTATGGGCATCCCATCGCCTAAGGCAGTACATGCTGAGCCATACTACCTGGTTGATATCCAAGATGGACCCGGTCAAGTACATCTTTGAGAAGCCAGCTCTCACAGGACGAATCGCCCGGTGGCAAGTCCTGCTATCCGAGTTTGATATAGTTTACGTCACCCAAAAGGCGATAAAAGGAAGCGCCTTGGCAGATTATTTGGCTCAGCAGCCTCTTAACGACTATCAGCCCATGCATCCCGAATTCCCGGATGAGGACATCATGGCCTTGTTTGAGGAAAAATTGGACGAAGATCGGGACAAATGGACCGTATGGTTTGACGGAGCGTCGAATGTTCTAGGCCATGGCGTTGGAGCAGTATTGGTCTCTCCGGACAATCAATGCGTGCCTTTCACAGCCAGGTTAGGATTCGACTACACCAACAACATGGCCGAATATGAAGCATGTGCCCTGGCCGTCCAGGCAGCGATTGACTCCAATGTCAAACTACTCAAGGTGTACGGCGACTCAGCGTTGGTAATCCATCAGCTGAGAGGGGAATGGGAAACTAGAGATCCCAAGCTGATACCCTACAAAGCCTATATCAAGGAATTGGTTAAAACCTTTGATGAGATCTCCTTCAATCATGTTCCCCGTGAGGAAAATCAAATGGCGGATGCGCTTGCTACTTTGGCGTCTATGTTCCAGCTAACGCCGCACGGGGACCTACCATACATTGAATTTTGGTGTCGTGGCAAACCCGCGCATTGTTGCCAAGTAGAAGAGGAACGGGACGGTAAGCCTTGGTATTTCGACATCAAGCAATATGTCGTAAGCAAAGAATACCCACTAGAGATTGCCGACAATGATAAAAGGACATTGAGAAGATTGGCGGCCGGTTTTTTCATGAGAGGAAGCATACTATATAAGAGAAACCACGACATGACACTCCTGCGGTGCGTGGATGCCAAAGAGGTGAACCACATGATCGAGGAAGTCCATGAGGGCTCGTTTGGAATGCACGCCAACGGGCATGCTATGGCCAGAAAGATCCTAAGGGCAGGTTATTACTGGCTTACCATGGAAAGTGATTGTTGTGTCCACGTAAGGAAATTCCACAAATGTCAAGCATTCGCGGACAATGTCAATGCCCCGCCGCATCCTCTGAATGTCATGTCCGCCCCTTGACCTTTCTCCATGTGGGGAATAGATGTCATCGGGGCCATTGAGCCCAAGGCCTCGAATGGTCATCGCTTCATCCTCGTAGCGATAGATTATTTCACCAAGTGGGTCGAGGCGGCTTCCTACACCAATGTCACGAGGGGTGTAGTGGTCAGGTTCATTAAGAGGGATATCATCTGCCGGTATGGTTTGCCAAGGAAGATTATCACGGACAATGGCACCAACCTGAATAACAAGATGATGGGGGAAATGTGCGAGGAGTTTAAAATCCAGCATCACAATTCCATGCCCTACCGACCAAAGATGAATGGAGCCGTGGAAGCGGCCAATAAAAATATCAAAAAGATTATCCAAAAGATGACCGTGTCGTACAAAGATTGGCACGAGATGCTCCCATTCGCATTACACGGTTACCGAACTTCAGTACGAACGTCAACTGGGGCAACGCCGTTCTCATTGGTATATGGAATGGAGGCTGTGCTACCGTTTGAGGTAGAAGTCCCGTCATTAAGGATCTTGGCGGAATCCGGATTAAAGGAGTCAGAGTGGGCTCAAACCCGCTATGACCAGCTCAACCTCATTGAAGGAAAGCGCTTAACGGCCATGAGTCATGGGCGCTTGTACCAGGAAAGAATGAAGAATGCATTCGACAAGAAGGTGCGCTTGCGCAAGTTCCATGAGGGAGACCTTGTGTTAAAGAAAATGTCCCATGCTGTCAAGGACAATCGAGGAAAATGGGCCCCAAACTACGAAGGGCCTTTTGTCGTGAAGAGGGCTTTTTTCGGAGGAGCCCTGGTGCTTACCAACATGGATGGCGAAGAGCTACCTTCGCCCGTGAACTCTGATGTCGTCAAGCGATATTATGCTTAGAATCTGGGGCAATTAAAGATGTCGCTGCATGTTCTTTATCTTTATGTGTTTTCTGGGTTTCCCCCAGGGATTCCCCGTCTATTGTATCTCTCGTTACAATCTTTCAAAGAAGTAAACGTGGGTTCGAGGCTTTAGTCCTCACGTTGGTTTTGAACTTTGCGTTAATTTGTGATCACCTGAGCCCTTCCGCTCAATTCATGGGATGCCCCAAGCGCTTAATTAAAATGGAACCTAAACCAACTTTCAATAAAATTTGCTGCGTTTGAAAACGTTCATGCATACGCATACGCATGCATATTGTTGTGGTAAAAACAGGGGCAGGATCATCTCGAGCTACCTTTTGGGGTAGAGACAAAGTTAAAGCGGCAGAAAACCAATCAAGGTAAGACAACAACCCAGTCATGATTGGCCGCACATTGTCTGTTTCCTACTTGTAGGTACTTAGGAACGGACGCAAATGGAGGATAGGGTCATGACTGACCGATCGTCATTTCTTCCCGGCGCTGGACAAGCAGAGAACGACGCTGCAAGGCAGCCCAGTATCCTTTGAATTCACAGTGATTATTACTATTTTTTTGTTTAAAAAAAGTAAAACGATGCCTAATTCTAACTTAAGTAAGTTCGAGTAGGCGAACGTTGACCTAAAAAAAAAAAGTGCAGGTTAGCTCGCCTGGGCGAGCTGAACTCGCCTGGGCAAGCAACCCCTGCACCAAAATATAAAAAAAATGACGAAAGGGGGACGTTTTTGCATTCAAAAACTTCTTTTCCCCCCATTCAAAAGCCATACCCACGGAATTTACGAGTTTGCAGCCCTAGGATCTCTACTTTTCGCATTTTTCGATTCCGTTTTGCGCTTTTATTTATCACCAACAAGTAAGTATTCCATCTTTAAGCTTTCTAGCTTTTCATTGGGGTATTTTGATCTCCTTTTGGTGCTCTAAATTGTGGGGATGTGCTCAAATATGTGGGGCAATTTTGGTTTGTTTTCTTGCTTGGTTGGTTTGAATTGGGGGTTTGTATGAGATGGCCCTAGGCCTATAATGTATTTTGAAGTAATGGGACATGCCACATTGTCCCCGTTCTCTTGCTATTGATGCCTAAACGCGCGCCCACCAAGTGTTCGGTGAAATGCCTCAATGGCATTAGCGCGTGATTTTCGTAGGGAAACAACCCATGGGACGATTTGGTTTGCACATGTTTTCTATTTTTTGAGACATGCATTCAGTTTCGTAAGGGCTAGAGTAATTGCCCCACATATATCCTAGGCCTAGGAACCAAAGTTTTTATGCAAGAGAACACAAGAATGGGTGCATATTGGGTGAAGCTACCCTTTTGTGGCCAGCAATCAGCTATGAGCCACGCTACAATAGTTTCCCTACGCCTAGATGTTTAGGAGTTTTGTTCATCATAAACGTGTAGGTGTGGAATAAGTAGCAAAATACCTTTGGCAACTTACACTTTGGGTATGGTAGCAAAATACTTGGATGTATGTACATGTAATTTTTGGTAGTCAAAATGTCTCACAAAAAAAAAATATATGTTGCATGTTATGTAAAGAAAATACCTTACAAAGATACCTTTTAATTTGAATGCAATTTTAGTCAGCAAAAGGAAATATACTTGAATTTGCATACGGCTTTAGGTAGCAAAAACACTTGAATAAAGCATGAAATGTAGCACCTTATTGTGTAGGTAGCCAAGATTCATCACAAAGTTTGTATATGTATAGATATTAGAAATACCAGAATGTGCACGTATGCAATTTTTGGTAGCCAAAATGCTTTGAGTATGCATGTATGTAAATTTAGCAAAGGAAGTGCATGTGATGTAGGTAGCAAATACACCTTGGAAGTACATATAAGTGATCTAGGTAACGAAGGTGCCTTGATTGTGCCTGGGTGCATTTTTCTTAGTTAGAAGAATATCTGGTGCGAGTGAATGTTCGAAAGGAAGTATGTGCATGAGTTCGCTCTAAATTTACATTGATGTTTGTGTTATTGGGGGAGGTCGTATGCCATTTTCGTTTTAAGAATAGCATTTCTTGGTAAAACTAACTCTCCAAATGTTTGCCTTCGCAGGGAATGGCCCCGAGGAAGCTTGCCTCAAAGAGGTCTAGGAAGGATAAAGCGGCCGAAGGAACCAGTTCCGCTCCCGAGTATGACAGCCACCGCTTTAGGAGTGCTGAACACCAGCAGCGCTTCGAGGTCATCAGGGGTTGGTCATTTCTCCGGGAGCGACGCGTCCAGCTCAGGGACGATGAGTATGCCGATTTCCAAGGGGAGATAGTTCGCCGGCGGTGGGCATCACTGGTTACCCCCATGGCCAAATTCGACCTAGACATAGTCCTCGAATTTTATGCCAATGCTTGGCCTATGGAGGAGGGCGTGCGAGATATGAGATCCTGGGTGAGGGGTCAGTGGATCCCGTTCGATGCGGATGCTATCAGCCAGTTCCTAGGATATCCTTTAGTGCTGGAAGAGGGCCAGGAGTGCGAGTATGGCCAGAGGAGGAACCGGTCCGATGGTTTTGATGAGGAGGCCATCGCCCTGTTGCTGTGTATACCGGGGCAGGATTTTGCCTGGACTGCTGCAGGGAGGTGAGTGCGAATTATGCGCACCAACATGACCACCCTGACCCAGATATGGATGACGTTGCTGCTCAGCAACATCCTGCCCAGCGATCATAATTCCGACCTCCCTCTGCCGAAGTGTCAGCTGGTGTACGCCATCCTGACACGGATGAGTATTCACGTGGCTCAGTTGATCGCTGATGCCATTTATCTATTTGCAGGTATGGCACCGACCAGGCACCCTATGGACCCAGATAAGTCCAACCGGGCCCTGGGATTTCCCGCACTGATCACAGGGCTCTGCCAATCGTTCGGAGTCCCCGTGGCACCTACCAAGGTGATTTGGCCGCCCATCACCCGAGCTTTTATTGAGAAGTACTGCACCCAGAGACAGGCTCAGGGTGATGCTTCACAGGCCGCAGGCGCACCACCACCATCTCATCAGGCTGGCCCGGCTGGGTCATTTGACATGGAGCAGTATTTACGGCATTTGGTTCGCCAGCAGGCGGCCAACCACCGGGCACATGTACAGACCCATGATTGTCTGTACCAGCTGAGCCTCAGCATGCAGAGCCAAGGCTTCGCTTCTTTTTCATGCCCTACTCCAGACCAGTTCAGGGCAGAGGTCGCATGGCCCGGGGATTGGCCCGAGGCCCAAGCAGGATAGGCACCCCCAGAGGCTCCTGACGATGGAGAGGAGGCCCACGAGGACGAGGAGATGGCCGATTTGCTTGACTTCTTGGGAGGGAGTGGAGCTACATGACCGGGAGATCCCCAGATTCATGTTTTCCTTCATATTTCTTTTATCATTTTTTATGTTATGTTATTTTACTTGAGAGACTAATGTTTGTTTTTGTTGTTTCGATTGTCTTTTGTACAGCGCATACATTTTTGTTTGGATTGTTGCATTAATGCTTATATCATTATTATCGATGATGTTTATTTGAAATTCTGGAACCGTGTAGAGTTCTTCGTTTAGGAACATCGTCCAAAAAATAAAACAAACAAAAATCATGATAAAAATAAAAATAAAAAATAAAAAAGAGAGCAAGTAAGGAAAAAAGAGAGGAAAAAGAAAAGAATAATAAGTTGTCTAGCTGAAAAAACCAACATGCTTTCGAAAAGAGATGACTTCCAACTCTTCTTTGAAAAAAATTCGCTGATCATAGCTAGTTGTTGAAAAAAAATGTGTGTACACCTGAAGGGTGAATGCTGTGAAATTTTCCCGAGTACCCAAAATGGACTCAGATGAATGCGCAAATTGATAAAAGAACATATTTTGGAAACATTGGGTTGACTAAAATAGAGGAAATGAATCCTGAGCCCTAGCATCACATGACCATAAAAGTATGACACTTGAGTGTTCGCATAGGTGCATGCATGACCAGTTTTGCATAAAATTTCCAAATCATCATTTTTGCATTTGTGTCATGGAAATAATGTGGGGCATCCCTTTTACCCTTGAACCAAACCAAACCCTGACATGTATCATGTCTGGTCATTCTACAAGCCTTGAGCCAAAATCCTGACTCACCATAAACCTCGATCCAGGGTGGGAATGTCAATCCTTACCCTCGTAAGCAAAAAAAAATAAAAAAAGGAAGGAAATTCCCAGTCAAAGAGTGGGAGAAAGCAAAAAGAAAAGAAAGGAAATTCCCAATCAAAGAAAAAAGGGAGGAAAGAAAATTCCCGACCAAGGATCGAAAGAAAACAGAAGAAATGTGCAGAAAGGTCGTTGGACCAGACAATATCTGAACAATACAGAATTGTCACCAAATGAACAAAAGGAAGGAAAGGAAACCACAACCTGAAGTGGTCTTCCCCCTTTGATTGCCAACCAAAATCCTGTGCGTCGGTGACTTGCTCGCCTCGCGTCAAACAAGAACAGAAAAGGAAAAAGCCGAAAAAAAAATCAAAAGCCGAAAAACCCACCAAAAGAACCCATTTCCAAGGGAAGTCCTATTGATCCATGATCACGCATGTAATCTTTGATTTGATAGGAAATAATTCGCAAAGTCAAGTTGTGACATATATCTATGGTTTGGAATTAGGATAAAACACTTACCTGTGCGAGATTGATACACTTTGAGTGGATTTCTTCTATTTTTGTCGAACCCAGTGTTTCCTCTAAATGGTCATTTAGAAACGAAATGCTAACATCCAAAATCTCATTTATGGTTATGGGGGGTTTCATCAGCAGACTCTCCTTCCCCAGTAGACGCATTGTTTTTCACTCAAAAAAGCATATGATGCTCTAATCAGTTGGAATATTTGTCTCTTTACTAAAGCATGTTTGCATTTTAGTGGAGAAAACACCGAGACTTTTTCAAGTCTCATAAGTTATCCAGAACTACGTAGGTCTGAGTTCCTCATTTGAGGATACGTAGGAGCAAAAGCTTTGCTTTTGTCGACCACACCGCTTTTGTTACCATGACCCAAGAGCTGGTAGCCCGCGAAGACACCTTACGGTTATCTGCACCTCGTCATTCAGTGACCCCAAGTGTGATTGACGAGCAGAGGCCAATGTGGTCATCTACGCCCTTTCCGGAGATGTCAGCATCTTCCGGTGGAGACTTTTTCAAGTCTCACAAGTTATCAAGAACTACGTAGGTCTGAGTTCCTCATTGGAGGATACGTAGGAGCAAGAGCCTCGCCTTTGTCGGCCACCCTCACAAGTTCTGTCATGCTGGCACTGGAGTCACGTGACATGCGGAGATACCCAAGTGGTTGTCCGCTCTTTCAAAACCTTTTTGCTATCTGTAAGACGAAAAGCCTGATAGCACGCAGAGACTAACGTCGTCTTCTGCGCCCTTCGTCAATCGCGGCCGACAAGCCCGTTGACACGCGGAGATTTACGTCATCTTCCGCGCTCACAAGATCTGTCATACTGACTTTTGAGTCACGCTGACGGGCGGAAATACCCGAGTGGTTATCCGTATAAACATTCTTTTTTTTGCTATCTGTAAGACGAAAAGCCTGATAGCACGCAGAGACTAACGTCGTCTTCTGCGCCCTTCGTCAATCGCGGCCGACAAGCCCGTTGACACGCGGAGATTTACGTCATCTTCCGCGCTCACAAGATCTGTCATACTGACTTTTGAGTCACGCTGACGGGCGGAAATACCCGAGTGGTTATCCGTATAAACATTCTTTTTTTTGCTATCTGTAAGACGAAAAGCCTGATAGCACGCAGAGACTAACGTCGTCTTCTGTGCCCTTCGTCAATCGCGGCCGACAAGCCCGTTGACACGCGGAGATTTACGTCATCTTCCGCGCTCAAAGGATCTGTCGTACTGACTTTTGAGTCACGCTGACGGGCGGAAATACCCGAGTGGTTATCCGTATAAACATTCTTTTTTGCTATCTGTAAGATGAAAAGCCTGATAGCACGCAGAGACTAACGTCGTCTTCTGCGCCTTTCGTCAATCGCGGCCGACAAGCCCGTTGACGCGCGGAGATTTACGTCATCTTCCGCGCTCACAAGATTTGTCATACTGACTTTTGAGTCACGGTTGTGAGCGCGGAAGATGACGTAAATCTCCGCGCGTCAACGGGCTTGTCGGCCGCGATTGATGAAAGGCGCAGAAGACGACGTCAGTCTCTGCATGCTATCAGGCTTTTCATCCGTATAAACATTCCTTTTTGCTATCTGTAAGATGAAAAGCCTGATAGCATGCAGAGACTGACATCGTCTTCTGCACCCTTTGTTCCCCCGGGGACAACAAGTCATTTGCATGCAGAGATTTTATGGTCACCCGCGACTCTCGTCAACCGAGAGGAACGAAATTAGTGTCTTATCTTTACTTCCCTTTTATCTCCAATAAAAGACAAGTAAAGAGGGGCAACTGTCATACCTTAATTTCGTCCGGGGACCTTGGCTTGGTGGCATGCAACTTTTGTTTGGTCCTTGTGAGGTGCTTGGCACCCATCATTAGGCAATTTGTGAAGTTCCGGGACATGCCGGAAATCAAAAGAAGGTATTGATGCACAATCCGTAAGGTTCCGTGACACACCGGAAATCAAAAGGAAGCATCGTTGCACAATTAGTGAGGTTCCGTAACATTCCGTAAGTCAAAAAAGGGGATGATTATGTAATCCGCAAGGTTCCGTAACATTACGGAAAGAAAACAAGTATCGTTGCGAAATCCGTAAGTTTCCGTAACTTTACGAAAAAAGAATCACCAAAAAAGGGCAAGGGGGTGTATTTAGTAAAAATGGGGGTGCAAATAGCAACCATGCCCACTTGGGCCCTCTAGAAGATTCCTCCAAAAGGCTGTTGCTTCTGGAGGAAGCAACCTTGCTCGCCTGGGCGAGCGGGGTGGCAAGCTTCTCCCCCAATTTTCTATAAATAGGGGGAGAAGTGAAGTAGAAAAGGGTTCAGCCCCTTAGGCACTTCTCTCTCTTTCGAATTTGCTTAGGAAAATTGTTTCCGTGAAGAAAATCCAAGCCGAGGCGCTTCCGTAATGTTTCCGTGAGTGATTTCGCGAAGGTTTTCGACCGTTCTTCGACGTTCTTCATTCGTTCTTCATCGTTCTTCAGTCTTCAACGGGTAAGTACCTTAAACCAAGCTTTTTAATTCATATTATGTACCCGTGGTGGTCCACATTTGGTTTCATGTATTTTTATTCTCGTTTTCATTTACTTTTTATACCCCCTTTTTACGTGCTTAAGCCATTTATTTAAGTCATTTCTCGCTTAATCTAAAAATAAAATAAATTTCCACCGATCGTTTGAATTGTATCATCCGTTAACTTTGGTTGAAATGAATTCCGACCAATCGGTCGTGCCGTAACCACGTTGGAACTCAAAAAAAAGAGGTAAATAATAATATAAATAAAAAGTACCTTTTAGTAAAATAAAGCGAAAAATCAATCGGACGTTTTCTCTTTGGGATTTCTCATTCTTAATTGAATTGACTAAATAACTAAAGTGAAACTAAGGCTAAAATCGACTCGCCTAGTCAAGCTCGTCCACAAAAATAGGATTTTGAAAGTTTATCATTTCTGTTTCTTACTAAGTAAAATGGATCATTTTCAAGGTCCAACGCCTTAAAATGATCACCTTTTAAGTAAAAAAGAATCACTTGATTCACGCATAAGCAAGAACTACGTAGGTCTGATTTCCCCATCATAATTGAGGAATACGTAGGAGCAAAGGGGAACACCCTTGTCGACCACAAAAAAAGAAAAAAATATAAAGGGTATAAAAGACATAAAAGGGAACATAAAAAATCAAAGTCATGTTTGCACATTCGATTAAAGGCTGTTGTCCTTCGAGACAAACGTGAGAGGTGCTAATACCTTCCTCAAGCGTAAATACAACTCCCGAACTTAGAATTTTCTTTTTGACCGGTTTTCCTTCGGTTTTTCCGACGTTTTCCTCAAATAAACGTTGGTGGCGACTCCGTGCGTATTCCTTTCGTGGAACACGCATCCCACGAGTCACGCGTCGCCCGCCCGCAAAAGGGCACGTTGCGACAACTACTTTTACACTTTAGGTTGTATCCAATTTCTTCTATCGTGATACTATTTATTTGCTTTATTTACGTACAATGGCTTCGTATTATAAATTTGTGTTCATTTATTTGTAGATTTAATTACGATGTGAAAACTTAATGCTTTCAAAGAAATGCACTTTGAAATATTTTGTAAAAGAGTTCAAAATGAAAAAAGGGTTTTGTATCTCTTTTATCAGAAGTGATCACGGGACTAAGTTTGGGAATGTTGAGTTTAGATCATCTTGTGAAAAGAATGGTATTTTCCACAAATTTTCTTCTGCGAGAACTCCTCAACAAAATGGCGTAGTTGAAATGAAAAATAGAACTGTACAAGAAATGGCTAAGACCATGCTCTTTGAGAACTCACTCCCTAAGCATTTCTAGGCAAAACCAGTAAACACAACATGTTATGTCAAAATAGAATATTGATTAGACCTTTCATAGAAAAGAATCCTTATGAATTATGGAGAGGAAGAAGACCCAACATCTAATACTTTCATTTGTTGGATGTCAGCTTTTTATCCTAAACACTAAAAATCAATTGGTCAAGTTTGATTTAAAAGTGGATAAAGGAATATTCTTAGGATATTATGATACATCTAAAGCCTGTAGAGTTTTAAATTCAAGGACTTTAGTTGTAGAAGAATTTATACATGTTAAATTGATTGATGAACTAACATATGATAGGAAGCTATTAGATCTTCAGGATGATTAAGAACAATGAGTCAACCTCCTCTAATCTTACTTAGTTTAAGTGATGCAAGTCGGGCCACACAAAATCTGAATTCTCCATCTTTCTAAAGAAACAACAACGAGGAGAAAAGAAGGAAAAAAGTCATAACAAGAAAAAGAAAAAAAAGGCTTACATAGCATGGGAAGATGTTAAGTCTAGACGACCATTCTTCTCATCCACCTTGGATTTTGATGAATAACAACAAGTATAGAATATTGATGTTCTAATGAGTTTTTGACAAGTGGATAGGATCAATATATTAAAGGACTTAACAATATTAAGTATCATCCACACTCCAAGAGAAAATGATCTGTTTTATCTAGTTTCCAACACGCTAAAACCAGAGAGCATCCACCATTATGATAATCAATATTATACATTGTCTTTTAGTTAACTCTCGTGTCCAGCCAGTAAGAAACTCAAAAAGCCTATGATAAATGAAAAAAGGGAAGTACATATGTTTTATTTTATACAACTCAATTTGTCTCTCTTTATTTTGAATTTCTAATATTTAAATTTAAGAGAAGGATAGTATAGAAAAGTATAGAAGTTTTTCATGGAATATTCTCTTAAAGGTTGCTTTCTCTATGGACAAGGAGTGCATGGCCCTGTCTGTACTATGGTTCATTCCTCTCAAATCAAAGCATGGCACGTAGCATTATCTTCCAGTGCGAGACAATGATCTTTTCAAGGAATCGATGTTGATCCCGTAACAGATCCTTCATTGATGTCTTTTATTAAAAGGCAATCTCCATTCAGAAAGCAAATGATGAAAGATATGGAAGATGGATTCTCCACCAACAAACCACCTTTGTTCAGAGGCATAAAGTATGATTACTGGAAGGAGCATATGATAGCCCACTTAGAATCAATTCATACAGATCTATGGGACATGGTGGAAAATGGAGATTATATTCAATATGGTAATCAACTGAATGAAATTCCTAGAGGCCAATGGACAAAGGAATAAAGAATCATATTTATGCTCTTTCAGAAGAAGAATACACCAAGGTACACAACTTCAAAAGTGCGAAGAAAATGTGGGACACTCTGGCTGTAACATACAAAGGAACATCATGGGTAAAGAGGAACAAACTCAGTCTCCTCACTCATAAGTATGAACTATTCTCTATGAAAGAAGGCGAAGACATACAATGTATGTTCGGGAACTTTCAAACCATTCTTAATGAACTAAGATCCTTAGGTAGAACTTATCATAATTATAATCATATTGACAAAATTTTGAGAAGTTTGTCAAGGAAGTGGAGACCACAAGTAATAGCACTGATTAAAGAATCTCAACTCTATGTCCCTTGAGGAACTTGTTGATACTCTCAAGGTTCATGAACAAGAACTTTGACAAGATGAAGGACCCAAAAGAGAAAAGTCTTTGGCTCTTAGTAGTCAGAAGAACAAGAAGGCATCATCATCCAGAGAACAAGTCTTGAGAAGTTCATCCAAAGCTCTTAAAGTCGATGATTCATCTGAGGAAGACTCAAATGAAGATGAGCTTGCCTTTATTTCTCGAAAGATCTGCAAGATGTGGAGAAACAAAGGTGGCTCCAAGTGGAAAAACTCCTCAAGAAGAATGCCTAAAGAAAAGAAAAGAAAAAGACAAAAGCTCCATAATTTGCTACGAGTGCAAAAGGCTTGGACATTTCAAGTTTGAATGCCCAGAACTGGAGAAGTGTTAAGATAAGAAGAAATTCATCGAGACTAGAGAAAAGAAGGGTCTTATAAGTACCTGGGAGGACCTGAACAACACCTCGTCTAATGAACTTGATGAAGAAGCCAACATATGCCTGATGGAAAACGTAGCTTCCCAAGAGTCTGAATCAAATCAAGAAGGTAAATTTCAACGACCCTGAATATCTTAGAAAAACTTGTCATGAGCTTCTATCTAACTCATTTTTTCTCTCAAAAGCTTACAAAAGCCTACAAAAAGATTTCAAGAATCTATCAAAAGATCATTTAAAACTTGAGAAAACCCTTCAAGATCAAGTAGATGTTTCATTGGACGAGTCCATGTAGACATGTGAAGCTTGTATAACTCTTCAAGAAAAAATAGTTCTTCACATTCCACCAAAAAATCATGTTTACTCACTTTGAGTTCATCATAATCTTTGTGTGCTTGTGCGCATTCTCTCCAAAGATCACATCTTTCTTCTTTTTTGATGAATATGTAGTTCATTAAGTTCCTTCATATCCTTTTGAAGATCTTTTAGTTTGTTTTCCAACTCCTGAAAGTTCTTAAGAAGGGTATCTTTTTCACTAGCATATGTCTCTATCTCAATGCATGACTTTGACTCTTTTTCTTTAAGAGTTTCACAAGCTTTACATGCTTGAGCAGACTTGTCCAATGAATCAACTGCTTGATCTTGAAAGGTTTTCTCAAGCTTTAAATTATCTTTGGATAGATTTTGAAATCTCTTCGTAGGTTTTTATAAGTTTTTAAGAGAATCGATGAGTGAGATAAAAGTTCATGATAGGCTTTCCTAAGAGACTCAAGGTCATAAAAAATTACCTCATTGTCCTAGTATGATTCGGATCCATCAGAAGTTGTGTCTGCTATCAGGCATATGTTTGTTTCTTCATCGTCTTCATCAAACGAGGTGTCATCCAGGTCTTCCCACATGCACATAAGCCTTTTGTTTTCTATAGTCTTAAGGAATCTCTTCTTATCTTAAAATTTCTCCAGATTAGGACATTCTGACTTGAAGTGGTCAAGCTTTTTGCACTCATAGTTGACTATGGAGCTTTCGTCTATCCTTCTTGTCCCGGGGCATTCTTCTTGAAGAGCTTCTCCACTTAGACCCACTATTGTTTCTCGATATCTTGCAGATTTTGTGAGAGATGAAGGCGAGCTCATCCTCATTTGAGTCTTCTTCAGATTCATCATCAGATGAATCATTGACTTTAAGCACTATGGAGTAGCTTCTCTGTACTTATTCTCTGGACAATGGTTCTTTCTTGTTCTTTTGACTACTAAGAGACAAAGATTTTTCTCTTCTAAGATCTTCATCTTGCTGGAGCTCTTGTTCAGGACCCTTGAGGGTACCAATAAGTTCCTTAAGGGACACACTCAAGATTCTTTAATGCTCTCACCGCTGTTACCCGTGGTCTCCATTTTCTAGATAGACTTCTTAGAATTTTGTCAATGTGATCATAATTATCATAAGTTCTAGCTAAGGATCTTAATTCTTTAAGAATGGTTTGAAAACATCTGGACATACATTGTATGTCTTCATTTTTTTTACATGTAGAAGAGTTCATACTTATGAGTGAGGAGACTATGTTTGTTCCTTTTTACCTGTGAGGTGCCCTTGTATGTCATAGCTAAGGTGTCAAACATTTGTTTGGCACACCTAAAGATGTGTACCTTTGTGTACTCCTCCTTTTAAAGAGCACACAACATTACATTGCTAGCCTTGGAGTTTTGCAAAAATTTGAGCTTTTGCTGCTCCATCCATTGGCTTCTAGGGATCTCATTTAGCTAGTCATCGTATGGTATATAATATTCATTTTCCACCACATCCCATAAATCTATGTGAATAGATTCAAAATAGGCTATCATATGCTTCTTCCAGCAGTCGTACTTTATCCCTCTAAATAGAGGTGGTTTATTGGTGGCAAATCCTTCTTCCATATCGTTGATATATAAAGGATTTTTTCCTTAGTATTGTCGGACACTTAACCCTTAAGGCCAAACTCTGATACTAATTGAAACTGTAAGAAACATACTAAAAGAGGAGGGGTTGAATAGTTTGTATATCAAGGATAAAATCTTTTTGTAATAAAAAAGATAATATGGATAAAATAGAGATAAACACTGGTCGTCCACTAATAACAACTAGACTAAAGAAAAAGAACAAAGTGATCATCTAATGACAACTAAGGGTTTCTTAAAACAATTTTTCAAATAAGCACTTGGTGTAAAGTGATGTTAGAAAAGAATAATAAGAATACTTAATAAAGTAATAAGAAGAGAAGTAGAACAACTAGGTTTATACTGGTTCGCTTAACATGAGCTACGTCCAATTCTCCTTTACTCATTAGTAAAGGGTTAGACTAGTCAATAACAAATTACAAGCAAGTATTCTAACCCACAACTCCTGGCTTTACAAGTATTCTTAACACCACTTTTGGTATCGTCTTAGACTCCTCCGAAATCTAAGAACCCAAGTATTTTTTAACACTAAGCCATACCTAGCTTTCACGAACTAATTTTTGATTGAATACAAGTACTCTTAACACTCAAAGAGTGAATATACAATTTATCACAAATACAAGCTACTTTGCTTTAGAAAAGGATAATAACAATGTAAAACTTGTTGTGTGAATAACAAAGTTTCTCTTCAAATATTTCTCATGCTCTTGTTCTTTTTTCTCGTTATTCTTTCGTCTGTTGCTTCATTGAGGGAAACATCTTTTTGTATACTTCAGTGAGATATCCATTGCAGGATTTGTGTCGTTATCTTGATAAGACCGTTGTATCACATAGAGGAATTGGTTGGCATGTCAAGCTCTTAATGGAAAGGATTTATATGAAGTACAAACAATGTCATGTGCTTTTTTGTCCACTTTGAAAGTAGCCTTCAAAAGAAAAGCTCTTAATGGAAAGGATTTATATGAAGTACAAACAGTGTCATGTGCTTTTTTGTTCACTCTGAAAGTGGCCTTCAAGAGAATATTCCATGGAAGCCTTCTATTCTTTTCTATATTGTCTATTTCTTAAATTCAAAACATTAGTTATTCAAGTGTAAGAGAGGCAAATAGTACATGAGCACTTCCCTTTTCGTGATACAATCTTTGAGACTGGGCGCATGAGTTTACCTTATGACAACCTATTATATTGTTATGCACAGGAGTGCATGCTTATTGAATAAAGTATGTTGGACCCTAGATTAAAATAGAGCACACTTTCTATAGATATGGACGATATTCCTTTAACATAATAATCATATCCACTTGTCAAAAACTTATTAGAATATCAATAATTTATATTTATGTTATACATCAAAATCTAGGTTGGATAAGACACATGATCGTCCAGACCTAACAAAAAAAAGCTAAGAAAATTAGACCAGCCCTTGAACCACGTAAATCTGTCATCTCTCTACGATACCAAGATGCATCAAGATGAGGGAGACCAAAGCCAATCCCAAGATTGGTGACAAGGAGTGGGTAGTTTCCTTCACTGGGAAAAAGGATGATCAAGCTTCGTCATCATTAGAGGATGAGTCCATGAGTGACACTCCCATCTTGATGGAAGCTTGCATGAGAAGCTTCTATGGAGGCTGGATCTTTGAGCATCGATAAGGACCTTCAATTGTGATTTTCAGCATAGAGTTGCAGGGGAAGATAAAGGAAAAAAGGCGAGAAGAGGCATCATCCACTAGAGAATAAGCCATGGAAGGAGAAGCTTCACCACCAAGAGAGTGCCTTGGATAAGAAGCTTAGAGAAGAAGCTTCAATGGAGGAAGAGAATGAGAGAGAGAGAGAGAGGAGGGGGGAGGCATGGGAATTGAAGGAGATTAAGGAGAGAAGTTGAAATTTGAAGTGTGTCTCACAAGTTTCTCATTCATCGAAGTTATGAAAAGTGTTACATATGTTTCTATTTATAGCTTAGCACATGGGAAGCTTCCTTGAGAAGCTAGGAAGGTAACTTACTTGGGAAGCTAGAGGAAGAAAGCTTCCTTGAGAAGCTAAAGGGGGGCTACTCACACCCCTCCAACAGCTAAGCTCACCCCATGCCAAAATATATGAAAATACAATGGGAAGCTTCCTTGAGAAGCAAGGAAGAAAGCTTCCTTGAGAAGCTAGAAGGGGGCTACTCACACCCCTACAATAGCTAAGCTCACCCCCATGCCAAAATACATGAAAATACAAAAAAAGTCCCTACTACAAAGACTACTCAAAATGCCGTGAAATACAAGGCTAAAACCTTATACTACTAGGGTACCCTTAACTTGTAGGGTAGGGTGCCCTTAATTCGTAGGCCAAAAATACAAGGCCCAAAAGAAGGAAAACCTATTATAATATTTACAAAGAAAAATGGGCCCATACTTAGCCCATGGTCCCAAAATCTACCCTAAGGCTCATGAGAACCCTAGGGCCTTCTCCTGCATCTCTGGCCCAATCTTCTTGGAGTCTTCTATCCAATGCCCTTGGGGGGTAGAATTGCATCATCCCCTCTGATGCAATCCTACCCTGCAAGGACATTGGATAGAAGACTCCAAGAAGCTTGGGCCAGAGATGCGAGAGAAGGCCTTAGGGTTCTCATGATCCTTAGGGTAGATTTCGAGCCCATGGGCTAAGTATGAGCTCGCTTATCTTCGTGCATATTAGATTAAGGTTTAATTATTTTAGGGCCTTGAATTTAGGGCTCCATAATATAGGTAAGGTACCTTAGAAATGTAGGATTTTTCAGCCCTTGAATTTTAGGGCACCTAGACTAGTTTTTGTATTAGGGGTAGTTTTGTAATTTCACATGCATTAATGAATATTTGATGTGTGTGGTTGGAAATCAATTTAATTGAATTGGGAGAAGCCCAATCCAATTAAATTTTAGAGGGGGAGGTGAGCATTTGCTTCCTAGACCTCATTGCCACATCATACAGTCACACTTTATGCATGTCCTTCATGCTTTACACGCCTCATGACACCTAAGTACACTTAGTGGGGAATCTTGGACTTGATCTTGGATTAGTGGGCTGAACCATAGCTAAAATTCACTAATCATAATTAGTGAAATTTTTCTCCAAAATTTGGCTCCACAAATTCAATTTCAAATTCAAGTGAAATTTGAATAGAAATTCAAATTTCCCTCCAATTTTGTGTGACACTCAGGCTATAAATAGAGGCCATGTGTGTGCATTTTTTCAACTTTTATCATTTGAGAATTAAACTTCGAAGTTCAGACCTCATTTGAGGCACAAAATTTTGTGCTCCTTCTCTCCCTCTCCCTTCACTCATCTTCTCCTTCCTTCAAGCTCTTATCCATGACTTCCTATGATGGTAAGCTTCTTCTTGACTCATCTTCTCCTTGAAGTGGCGTCTCCAATCATCTTTCTTCCTTCTCCATTCCACTACCATTGATATTAAAGAAGCAAAGAACTCCATTGATGAAGAAGATCCAAGGCCTACAAGCTCCACAAGGAGCTACATCACCCTCCCCCTTAAAAAGGATTTGACCTCAAATCCAGAGGTTCTAAAAACTGTAGACAATGGATCAAGCTGAATGTTTTGATGATGCCAAAGGATCACATGGATCACATGCTTCTCAAAGCTTTATTCAAGACAAAGAAATTAAAGATATTCAAGATAGATGATCAAGACAGTCTCTAGAGTCTTAGGAAGGGTATATTAAATAGAAAGGGAATTCCAATTGAAGTAGCAAAAGGTTTGGCCAAGAAATTTAAATTAAAAAGTCTTTTTCAAGAGATTTACTCTCTGGTAATCGATTACCAGAGGATGTAATCGATTACCAGTGGCCAAAAATGATTTACAATAGCTATTAAAATTTAAATTCAAAATTTGCACTGTGTAATCGATTACACATATATGGTAATCGATTACCAGCAGTTACTGAACGTTTTAATTCAAATTTTAAAGCTTGTAATTGATTACACATATACTGTAATCGATTACCAGAGGAAATTTTCAGAAAATATTCTTAACAGTCACATCTTTTTATTTGATTCTTAAATGGCCATCAGAGGCATATATATATGTGACTTGAGACACGAATTTGCAAAGAGTTTTTCAGAACAAAAAGGTCTTATCCTGTTAAAAATCAAAATCGTTTTATCCTCTTACAAATTCCTTGGCCAAAACACTTGTGATTCAATAAGGAATTATTTGAGTGCTCAAATTGTTCAATCTATCTCTTTCAAGAGAGATTTCTTCTTCTCTTCTTCTTTATTCTGAAAAGGGATTAAGAGACCGAGGGTCTCTTGTTGTAAAAGAATTCTAAACACAAAGGAAGGATTGTCCTTGTGTGTTTAGAACTTGTAAAAGAAATTTACAAGATAGTGGAACTCTCAAGCGGGTTGCTTGGGGACTGGACGTAGGCACAAGGGTGTGGCCGAACCAGTATAAATCTGAGTTTGCACTTTCTCTTCCCTTAAACTTCTTTATTTATCATTGTTTTATATTCATATTCAAATTGTTCTATTTTAATCAATATTTAAGAAGTTCATTATTAAGGGAATTTATAACTTGAATAGAACGTGAAATAGAATTTTAATTGGGGAAGTAGTTTGTAATATCTTAATTCAACCCCCCCTTCTTAAGATATCTGAGGCCACTTGTCTAACAAGTGGTATCAGAGCTTCATTCTTGTATAAAGTTTAGAAGCTTCAAGAATTATGGCCTCATCAAACTACTTGTTTCCCGAGGGAAATTCTATAAATAGACCTCCCATCTTTAATGGAGTGGGTTACCACTATTGGAAAACCCGCATGCAAATCTTTATAGAGGCAATAGATTTAAATATTTGGGAAGCCATAGAACAAGGACCTTATGTTCCCTCTATAGTGGCCGGAAGTGCAACAATAGAAAAACCTAGAGCAGATTGGACTGAGGAAGAAAGAAGATTAGTACAATATAACTTAAAGGCCAAAAATATTATTACATCTACCCTAGGAATAGATGAATACTTTAGGGTTTCAAATTGTAAAAGTGCTAAGGATATGTGGGATACCCTACAAGTAACACATGAAGGCACAACAGATGTTAAAATATCTAGGATAAACACATTAACTCGTGAATATGAACTGTTTAGGATGAATGTAAATGAAAGTATACAAGACATGCAAAAGAGGTTCACACACATAGTTAATCATCTTGCATCTCTAGGAAAAACTTTTCAAAATGAAGATCTAGTAAATAAAGTTTTAAGATGTCTTAATAGAGAATGGCAACCAAAGGTAACAGCCATCACAAAATCTCAAGATTTGTCTAGTATGTCTCTTGCTACGTTATTTGGAAAATTGTAGGAGCATAAAATGGAATTATTGAGATTAAATCAACATGAAGAAACTGATAAGAAGAAGAAGGGAATCGCTCTTAAAGCCTCATCTGCAATCCAAGAAGACAATGATATAGAAGATTCAATTGACTTGAATAATGATGAAGATATTAGTCTTTTTGTAAAAAGATTCAACAAGTTCCTGAGAGTCAGAGGAAATCCAAAGAGACCAAATTTTAAACCTAAAAGAAGGATAGAAGATTCATCCTCTACTCTAAAATGCTTTGAATGTAATCAACCTGGACATCTGAGAGTTGATTGCCCAATCTTCAAGAAAAGAATGGAGAAATCTGAAAAGAAAAATTTCAGTGAAAAGAAGATGAAGAAGGCCTACATCACGTGGGATGACAATGATATGGAATCATCTGAGGATTCAGAGAATGAAGAGATAAATCTATGTCTAATGGCAAAAAGTTATGAAAGCGATGAAGAGGTAACATCTTCAAATAACAACTTATCCATTTCTTTTGATGAATTACAAGATGCATTTGCTGATTTGCATAAAGAATCAATTAAACTTGCAAAGTTAGTTTCATCCTCTAAGAAAACAATTTCAAAATTGGAAAATAAAATTTCAAAATTAAATAAACAATTAGATCATCTTTAAACTGAAGTTTCAAATTCCAAATCAAATGATAAAATTCTTGTCTCTACTACTCTTGATGAAAAAGTTATATCTGATTCATGCAAATGTTGTAGCAAGTATGTAAAAGAAATTAAAGATATAAAAAATTCACTTGCTAAATTTTCTATTGGCAAAAATAACTTGGATGTCATATTAGGAAATCAAAGATGTATTTTTGATAAAGCAGGACTTGGATACAAACCAGAAAAACAACAAAAATTTCTTTTCTTCTTCACAAAAATATAATTCCCCTTTCATTACTTGTTTTTATTGTGGAAGAAAAGGGCATGATACATCTACATGCTATTTTAGAAGGAATTGTAACAATATTAAAATGATTTGGGTCCCAAAAGGATCCGTTATTCATACTAACACTTCAGGACCCAATAAAGTTTGGGTACCTAAGTCACAACCTTGATTTTGTAGGAACCCTTGAGGAAAAAGTGGTACATAGATAGCAGATGCTCAAAACATATGACGGGAGACGCATCAAAATTCACACATATCTCTCCCAAGAAAAGCGGACATGTAACTTATGGTGACAACAATAAAGGTAGAATTCTTGGAGTTGGAAAAATAGGTACAAATTCTTCAACCTCCATTGAAAATGTTCTACTTGTTGAAGGTCTTAAGCATAGTCTGCTTAGTGTGAGTCAATTATGTGACAAAGGCTATCTGGTATCATTTGATTCTCAAAAGTGTGTCATTGAACATGAACATGATACAAAAATAAAGCATATAGGGTTTAGAGTCAACAATGTTTACATGATAGACTTAAGTAAAAAACTAGATAATAATCAATGTTTTCTTAGTAAAGATGATGATCCATGGTTGTGGCATAAACAGATTGCACATATAAACATGGAACACTTAAATAGATTAATATCAAAAGATTTAGTTGTTGGTTTGCCAAAACTAAGATTTGAAAAAGATAGGCTATGTGATGCATGTCAAAAGGGAAAACAAACTAGAGTTTCTTTCAAATCTAAAAACATTGTTTCATCTACGCAACATTTACAATTACTATATATGGATTTGTTTGGTCCTTCTAGAATCATGAGTTTTGGAGGAAGTTACTATGCTCTTGTTATAGTTGATGATTATTCTAGATACACATGGACTCTCTTTATCACTCATAAGAATGATGCATTTCAAGCATTTAGAAAACTTGCAAAAATCATTCAAAATAAGAAAAATCTCAAGATTATATCTATTAGGAGTGATCATGGGGGTGAGTTTGAAAATAAAGAATTTGAATTATTTTGTGATAAGCATGGGATTGAGCATAACTTTTCTGCACCAAGAACCCCTAAACAAAATGGTGTTGTTGAAAGGAAAAATAGATCTTTGGAAGAGATTGCTAGAACTTTATTAAATGATACTCCTCTTCCAAAATACTTTTGGGCTGAAGCCGTTAACACTGCATGCTAGATTTTAAATAGGGCTTTAATAAGACCCATTTTAAAGAAAACTCCATATGAATTGTTCAATGGAAGAAAACCAAACATCTCACATCTTCATATCTTTGGTTGTAAATGTTTTGTATTGAATAATGGAAAAGATAACTTAGGAAAATTTGATGCTAAGTCAGATGAAGGTATTTTTCTTGGATATTCTCTGCATAGTAAAGCTTATAGAATATATAATAAAAGAACAATGACAATTGAAGAGTCTATACATGTTTCCTTTGATGAGTCTAATGCCATTCTTCCAAGGAAGGATTTTTTAGATGGTATTTCAGATTCCTTAGAAGATACACATATTCATGGAAATGACTCTAAAGAAAAAGATGAAGGAAGCAATGAGAATTCTCAAGATAATGGAGTTAGAGCAAATAATGAACTTCCAAGAGAATGGAAAGCCTCAAGAGATCATCCCCTCAACAACATTATTGGTGATATCTCAAAAGGGGTAACAACTAGATATTCTCTTAAAGATTTATGCAATAATATAGCTTTTGTTTCTATGATTGAACCTAAAAATATAAAAGAAGCCATAGTAGATGATAACTGGATCATTGCCATGCAAGAAGAACTGAATCAATTTGAAAGAAACAATGTGTGGAAACTAGTAGAAAAACCTGAAAATTATCCTGTCATAGGAACAAAATGGGTTTTTAGAAATAAATTAGATGAACATGGCATAATTATTAGAAATAAGGCTAGATTAGTAGCAAAAGGGTATAATCAAGAAGAGGGAATAGACTATGAAGAAACATATGCTCCTGTTGCAAGATTAGAAGCCATTAGAATGCTCTTAGCATATGCATCCATAATGGATTTTAAGCTCTATCAAATGGATGTTAAAAGTGCTTTTCTAAATGGCTTAATTCAAGAAGAAGTATATGTTGAACAACCCCCAGGTTTTGAAATCCCGGATAAACCAAATCATGTTTATAAATTGCAAAAGGCTCTTTATGGTTTGAAACAAGCCCCTAGGGCATGGTATGAACGTTTAAGCAATTTTCTCCTAGAAAAAGAATTTTCTAGAGGAAAAGTGGATACCACATTGTTCATAAAGAGAAAGCATAATGATATTTTGTTGGTTCAAATATATGTTGATGATATAATTTTTGGATCCACTAATGATTCATTGTGCAAGGAGTTTTCCCTTGATATGCAAAGTGAATTTGAAATGTCAATGATGGGAGAACTAAAGTACTTCCTGGGATTACAAATCAAGCAAACTCAAGGAGGTATATTCATCAACCAAGCCAAGTACTGCAAGGAATTGATCAAAAGATTTGGGATGGAAAGTGCAAAACACATGGCTACACCGATGAGCACTAGCTGTTACTTAGATAAAGATGAATTTGGTCAGTCTATAGACATTAAACAGTATCGAGGTATAATCGGATCTCTTCTCTATTTATCTTCTAGTAGACCTGATATTATGTTTAGTGTATGCATGTGTGCAAGGTTTCAATCCAACCCCAAATAATTACATTTGAGTGCAGTAAAGAGAATCATGAGATATCTATTAGGTACAATCAATTTAGGATTATGGTATCCTAAGAACTCAACATGTAACTTAATAGGATATTCTGATTCTGACTTTGCCGGATCTAAAACTGATAGAAAAAGCACAAGTGGAACTTGTCAATTTATTGGATCTGCTCTTGTCTCATGGCATAGTAAGAAACAAAACAGTGTTGCTTTATCCACTGCTGAAGTGGAATATATCTCTGCTGGCAGTTGTTGTGCACAGATTATATGGATGAAGCAACAATTATCTGACTATGGCATCCTTCTTGATCGCATACCTATTAGGTGTGATAATACTAGTGCCATAAATCTATCCAAAAACCCTGTACAACATTCTAGAACGAAACATATAGAAATTAGGCACCATTTTCTAAGAGACCATGTTCTAAAGGGAGATTGTTTGCTAGAGTTTGTTGATACAAAGAATCAGCTTGCTGATATCTTTACAAAACCTCTCCCAAAGGATATATTCTTTTCAATAAGAAGATAATTAGGACTTTTAGACCTTAGTGATTTGGATAGGTAAAGTTTATGATTGATTGATTGTGTTTTGATTAAGAATGACGCGTGTTTGTGTTTAATTTAGTTTACTTTTCTTGTTAGTATAATTAGCTCTTAAGATAGTATAAGTTTTTAGACTTAGAAATAAGTTTTCTTTTAGGAAAAGGCTATTGTTTTGTTCTGGTAATCGATTACATGAATACTGTAATCGATTACACTAGAACAGATGGCCTGTAATCGATTACAGTATTCATGTAATTGATTACCAGTAGGCTGCCTCCACCTGTAATCGATTACCATTACTTGTAATCGATTACAATGCGTCCTGGTCTATAAATATCACGTTTTTCAAAAATCCCTACGCAGCTTCTTCCTCCTTGCGACGTTCCTCCATTCCCAAACCTTCAAACCTTCCTATCTTTCTCATTTCTTCATCAAATCGACTCCCGTAACTTGCAATCTTCTTCCATTTTTCTTCTGATTTCACCAATTGCAATCTACAAAAACTCCATCATATGGCAGAATCATCAAAGAAACGTAAGGGTTCATCCGCCTCCGCTTCGGCTTCAAGAGCTTATCGTTCTGGAGTCACCAACGCATCCATAGCACCAATTCCACCCTCCTTATCCTCTTCCACAATGTTTTCTTCCGAAGAACAGCTGAAACGGTACTCAAACCTTTTCTCTTCTCGTTCCATTATCGACCCTAAGTTCATAGATATGGAATTCTTTTCTGCTGAAAGTTTTGATTGCATTCAAGCATTTCAGAACTTAGGTCTCATACCTTTCATGTCATTACAATTGCCTGTTTATCCTGAATTGGTTAAAGTTTTTTATTGTAACCTTGAAATTCAGGACAACACCTTGATTTCTGAGGGTTTTGGGATAAAAATGGTCATTGACCAATCCCTTTTCCATGACTTAACCCAATTGTCCAGTGACGGTGTCCCATTTGAAGGTACACTGAATGACGTTTGGAAATTTGATTTCTCTGCACATGATGCCCGCCAGTTGGTTTGCACCAACCATGCGGATATGACCGGACGCCTTCTTGCCGGTTCATTGACTTTTGAAAGCCGCATCCTGCATTATCTCATTGTGCATATTTTGCTTCCACGATCTTCCAACCTTGCCCAGGTTTCTGAGGAAGATCTTGTTATCATGTGGGCCTTTCATATCGGGCGTCAACTTGACTGGGCACACTTAGTCAAATATCGCATGCATAAGGCATTGCGATTAAATGCTCCATTGCCATATCCACACCTTGTCACTCTCTTTATCGCCATTTTCAAATTCCTCTTGATTCTGAACCTTATGTTCCAATCAAGAGATCCTTTTTCAATTGGTGCTGCTGTGATTGCTTCTTTTGGTTACCGCAAAGAGCATGATGGCTCTTGGGTCAAAAAGGGTGCTCAACCCGCTGATGATGAAGGCAACCTACCAGTTGAAGATAATTCCTCTCTTCTTTGAAAGATTTTGGATAAGTTTGATGGTCTTCAGACTTTGGTTGGTGACAAGTTTGATGCCATGGAATTGCAAGTTGACATGTGGTTCGATGCCATGGAATCAAGAATCACCAAGGTTGAAGAAGATGTCTCCTTCATCCGTACTTGCTTTGATCCACCACCACCGCCTCCATCATCCTCTTAGCTTATTTGTTATTATTATGATTAAGTATTATTAGTACTTAGTTTTATCGTCGTGTATTTGGCTTTTTGTTGCTCTAGTTATTGTAATCTTGCACTTCTATTATATTTCTCGACTTTGCTTTGGTTGGATATGACAATGTATGGACTTATTTTGGTTCAATGTTTGGCTTTGTATGGATAATTTTTGCTTAGTTCTTTTTGATGTTGCCAAAGGGGGAGAGAACTTAGAACTTGGGTTAGAAATCAATTAAAATCATTAAAGTTAGGCATACATGCCAAAAGATAGGGGGAGTAAGGGTTGTGAGAACGTGCTATCATCTTGTATATAGCTTGTCTTGATTTCAGGGATTGTCATCATCAAAAAAGGGGGAGATTGTAGACAAAGGATCAAGCTGAATGTTTTGATGATGCCAAAGGATCACATGGATCACATGCTTCTCAAAGCTTTATTCAAGACAAAGAAATTAAAGATATTCAAGATGGATGATCAAGACAGTCTCTAGAGTCTTAGGAAGGGTATATTTAATAGAAAGGGAATTCCAATTGAAGTAGCAAAAGGTTTGGCCAAGAAATTTAAATTAAAAAGTCTTTTTCAAGAGATTTACACTCTGGTAATCGATTACCAGAGGATGTAATCGATTACCAGTGGCCAAAAATGATTTACAACAGCTATTAAAATTTAAATTCAAAATTTGCACTGTGTAATCGATTACACATATATGGTAATCGATTACCAGCAGTTACTGAACGTTTTAATTCAAATTTTAAAGCTTGTAATCGATTACACATATACTGTAATCGATTACCAGAGGAGATTTTCAGAAAATATTCTTAACAGTCACATCTTTTTATTTGATTCTTAAATGGCCATCAAAGGCATATATATATGTGACTTGAGACATGAATTTGCAAAGAGTTTTTCAGAACAAAAAGGTCTTATCCTCTTATAAAGCAAAATCGTTTTATCCTCTTACAAATTCCTTGGCCAAAACACTTGTGATTCAATAAGGAATTATTTGAGTGCTCAAATTGTTCAATCTATCTCTTTCAAGAGAGATTTCTTCTTCTCTTCTTCTTTATTCTGAAAAGGGATTAAGAGACCGAGGGTCTCTTGTTGTAAAAGAATTCTAAACACAAAGGAAGGATTGTCCTTGTGTGTTTAGAACTTGTAAAAGGAATTTACAAGATAGTGGAACTCTCAAGCGGGTTGCTTGGGGACTGGATGTAGGCACAAGGGTGTGGCCGAACCAATATAAATTTGAGTTTGCACTTTCTCTTCCCTTAAACTTCTTTATTTATCATTGTTTTATATTCATATTCAAATTGTTCTATTTTAATCAATATTTAAGAACTTCATTATTAAGGGAATTTATAACTTGAATAGAAAGTGAAATAGAATTTTAATTGGGGAAGTAGTTTGTAATATCTTAATTCAACCCCCCCCTTCTTAAGATATCTGAGGCCACTTGTCTAACAAAAACTCTGGGCTTCTTCCCTTGACACCTGTAAAAAGAATAAAAACATATATATTAGTGGTGTTGGGTATGTTAAAGTAGGGCAAGGTCTGAAAAACCTCTTTCCTGGGCAGATGACCTTGATTGTCTTTGTAGGCCAACGTACTTGATAGTCTCTGAGGCAAAGAAGATTGTTATTGTCTTGGTCGAAAGACATTGAAGTCTTTGAAAAGAGGTAGATGACCTTGATTGTCTCTGCAGACCAACAGACTTGATAGTCTTGGAGGCAAAGAAGATTGTGATAGTCTTGGTCGAAATTCAAAAAAGAGGCAAATGACCTTGATTATCTCTACAGGCCAACGAACTTGATGGTCTCTGAGGCAAAGAAGATTGTGATAGTCTTGGTTGAAAGACATTGAAGTCTTCGAAAAGAGGCAAATGACCTTGATTGTTTTTTAGGCCAAAGGACTTGATAGTCTTGGAATTTTTTTTTACTAAAACGTGAACACGCTTAGCAAAGAAACAAAACCCCCAAATCGATGAACATAACATATATTTTTGAAGAAAAATAATGTGACTACTGAGGAATGAAGGCATGCTGATAGAATTTCTCGTAACCACAAATGAGATTTGGGACATTTGCATTTCATTTTTAAAAGAGCATTTAGAAGAAAACACTGGGTCCAATTGAATAGAGGAAAACTGCACAAAGTGTATAAAATCTCACACAGGCAAGTGTTTCATCTTAACTCCAAACCACAGATATGTCATGATTTGACTTTGTAAATCATTTCCCATCAAGTCAAAGATAATATGTGCAATCATGGATCGATAGGACTTTTAGGAAGTTGGATTTTTGGTGGGAAATTT
This sequence comes from Glycine soja, assembly GCF_004193775.1. NCBI lineage: Eukaryota > Viridiplantae > Streptophyta > Magnoliopsida > Fabales > Fabaceae > Glycine > Glycine soja. Next base: position 19,628,795 of record NC_041020.1, on the reverse strand, counting down.
GGCTTTGGTAGTTTGGGCTTTTCCCCTTTTTGTTTCCTTTTCTCTTTGGTTCAGCAAGGAACAAAAGCGGACACAAAGATTTGGTTTGTAACTAAGCAGGTGATTGCTTCACATATCCCTTAGGTTTTAAACCAGGTTACTGTTACCATTCTTTTTCCTTTTTTCTCTTTCAACAATTCTGCGCATTGTTCAGACATTGTCTGGTTCAAAGAACCTTTCTCTTTCTTTTCTATTTTATTTTGCTTTTCTTCGATCTCTGATTGATTGATTTTTTTCTTTTCTTTTCTCTCAACGCACATTTATAACCCAAGGTAAAGGAAGCTTCTCTTGGAAGATCCTTCTGTTCTCTCTTCCAAGGGTAAGGTTGGAAATTTCCATCCTAGGTCAAGGTTCTGGCCAAAAAAAGTTGACGTTTGGCTCAAAAGGCCTACAAATGGCGGGACATGATGTATGTCGGGATGTTTGTTTAGCAAGTGGCTCAGGAATAAGAGAATGCCCCAAATCATTTCCATGACACGCATATGATGATGATGATTAGAAATTCATGCAAAACTGATCATACCACACATCCATGTGGACACTCAAACATAAAGCTTTATGGCCATGTAAACACTAAGGCTTAGGATTTGTTTCCCCATCCAAATCGAACCAGTGTTTCAAAATTTGCTCTTTTTATCAAATCATGCACACATCCGAGCCCATTTAGGCATTTCGGGAAAATATTTCATTGTGTTCATCCTTTAGGCGCACACATTTGTTTTCAAAAACCATTTTGTGTTTTGATCGGTGAATTTTCCAAAGAAAATTGGCGATCATTCTTTTTCAAAAGTGTGTTGGCTTTTTAGTTTTCTTTCTTATTTTATTAATTTTTATAGAAAAAGTTTGTAATCTGGGAAAAATTGTTACCCGAGTTTATGCTTTATCAAATGAACAAAATGTGTGTGAATGAAAAGAAAACAATACACAAGGCCCTATTTTTTGCTTAGTTTTTTCTTGATTCAGACAAATCATCACATTGCAATAGTACGACAATACACTAGAAACGGTAAAGTAAATCACAATGAGATAACAAAAATTGAAAGCGATAGCATCAAGTTCAGGTCTATCACAATGAAATAACAAATACTGAAAGTGCTAACATAGAGTCCAGTTTTATCGAAATGAGCTAACAGATAAAAACTGAAAGTGATAACATAAAATAAAAGACGAAATCATAGGTTTTGTTTTCGACGATCCTGGCCATGCAACTTTGCCTCCTCAAGTGAAGAAATCTAGCACATCAGCCATATCATCATCCTCCTGAGCTCCCTCGTTGTCCCTAGGGGCCTCTGTGGGTCCTGCCCTGTCTCAAAATCAGGCTCATCTCTAGGCCAAGCAATTGTGGCCTCAAACTGCTCGGGGGTAGGCCACAGGAAAGGCCTGGTGTCCTGGCTCTACTGGTGTATAGTGTACCAGTAGAAGGTCTCATTTAGCTACACCTGACCCCTGTGATTAGCCGTATGCTGGCTAGTCACATGCTACACCTGTGCATCTGAAGCTCTAACCTCCCCAGGTGAGCGGAGATGGACCCCAGGGACAATGTCTCCTGTAGAGGGGGCGACGGTGCACCTGCGGCTGGCTACTGCGGTGCCTGACCCTGCACCTACCTGGGTATGCAATATTTCTCTATGAAAGCCCTACTGATGGGAGGCCGGATAAGCTTGGTGGGAGTGACCGACACTCCATAGGATTGGCAAAGGCTAGTGATCAAATCAGGAAACCCCAGGGCCTGTTGGACTTCTCCGGGTCCACTGGGTGTCTGTGAGGTGTGATCCCTGCAAACTGATATATAGTGTCTGGGATCAACTGGGCCACATGGATACTCACCCGAGTCAAGATGGCGTAGACCAGCTGACACTTCGGCAGGGGGAGGTCAGAATTATGGTTGCCGGGGAGAATGTTGCTGAGTAGCAACATCATCCAAATCTATGTGAGGGTGGTCATGTTAGTCCTGCCCCAAAATGCACAGCAACTGGATGATGGCCTCCTCATCGAACCCCGAGGCTTGGCTCTTCCTCTGGCTAAACTCACAGCACTGGCCCTCCTCCAAGACCAATGGATGCCCCAGGAACTGATTAATGGCATCCTCATCGAAGGGGATCCAATGGCCCCTCACCCAGGAGCACTTGTCGCTGACTCCCTCCTCTGTGGGCCAGGCATTGGCATAGAACTCCATGACCATCTCGAGATTGTACTTAGCCATGGGTGCCACAAGTTGAGTCCATTGCCTCCTGACAATTTCCTCTTGGAACTCGACATACTCTCCGTCCCTCAATTGGACCCTCCTCTCCTTGAGGAATGACCAGCCCTTAATTGCCTCAAATCGGCGCTGGTGTTCCTTACTCCAGAACCTGTGGGGCTGCATTGGAACCCTCTCTATCGGCATCTTTCCTTGGCCTTTTAGCTGGAAGCTTCTTCAGAGCCATTTCCTACGAGGACACATTTGCAAAGTTAGCTTGCATGAAATACCAATCATCACAAGAAAGGCCAAACAACTTAAATGCTGCACGCTTCTTTCCACCAAACGCAAGTGTCAATGTGCAATTAGAAAACAATCACACATTGGGGCAAGCGCTATTTTATGATATATATCTATATACATGCATATACATATGTTTTTGTGAAAGGCATTTTATGATATATATCCACTCATATATACACATTTTTTGAAGAGCATTTTCATGCTATATATCCACATATATATACATCTTTTTTTGAAAGGCACTTTAATGCTATATATCCACATACATACATACATACATATATATATATATATATATATATATATATATATATATATATATATATATATATTATATTGAAAGGCACTTTCATGCTACCTAGGTGCAAGGTACTTACCATGATGCAGCAAGTTCAAATGCTAGTCTAAAAAAACCACACAAGCATGCTCTCATATTCAAGTAATTCATGCATTTTTACATCCAAGACAAAAACTTAGATTCCTAGGCCTAAGTCATGTTTTTGGCACTTTATTCTAACACCTTAAACTGTCCACACACTCAAAATGGTAGCCATATATGCACAAATTCATTCCACAAGCCAAACTTCACAATACCACACGCAAAGGCCATTGAGGCATTTCACCGAACACTTGGTGGGCACAATTTCAAACATGAAAAAAATGAGGAATGAGGTCGATGTAACATGCAAATTCATACCAAAACCCAGGATAGGCCTATAGCCATCCCATACAGCCCCCCAATTCAAGCAAACAACACATGGATTTCACACATAATTTTGCAAAAAATAGACAATTAGAGCACTAAAGTACCACAATGGGAAGCCAAAACTTGAAGGAAAGTAGTACTTACTTGTATGGATGAATGAAAATGCAAAGAATGAAAGCAAAAACGCACAATGGGGGCTTGGGGGCCGCTGGATTCGTGATTCCCATGAGCACTTGGGTTTTTGAAAGTTTGGTGAAGAATTGGGGTGAAGAATGGCTTCACCCCTCCCCATTTTAAACTTCTGTATCAGACATGCTCGCTCAGGCGAGCTAACTCTTTTTTTTCTTTTGGAAAACCCTTTTTGCAAAAATTGGATTATTAGGCATGTATTTTTCTAAAAATCCTATAGTTGCGGATAGGCTTAGGTAAATTCAAGAAAATAAATAAATAAAATCAGGAATTTTAAAGAACATAATTAAAGATACTAGGTTGCCTCCTAGGAGCGCTTCGTTAACATCTTGAGTTGGATGCTGGATGAGTGGTCACGGGCCTAGCACCTGCTCGTACCTGCCCCTAAGCTTTGAACAAACGAAATGGCATCATGCAGCAAATGTGAAATAACACCACAAAATACCCATACTACCCTTCACTTACCCTTGTCTCAATTTTGGTGTGATGTTGATCATCACTCAAAATGACTCTTTATTTATCCTCCGATTCGCAAGATGACAAGATGCCAATGCATGTATGCTTATGATTTGGATGTTTAAGTGCAGCAATTTAAACAGGTGTTATCATGTTCAATTTTTACTTAAACGCTTACGGCACCCCATTAATTGAGAAAGATGGCTCCGGATTCAGTGGGCAAAATTGACAGTGTATGTTCTTAAGAAGTAAAAACACAACACAGGAAATTTAGATGCAAATCATTAATCCAATATTTATTAATGTTGCGGTCATGGTTTACAAAGGATTTTATGACTTTGAAAATCCCAATGAGTCCTTGGAGAACAAACATGTATTGAGCCTTCCAGCTGCCCCTGGTACTATGCATAATATCATTTGACGATATCGAAATTCACAGGTGAAGGCAACTCTTCATCGTCTATGTTGGCAAGCAACAATGCACCTCCCAAAAACGCCTTCTTCACAACAAAAGGCCCTTCATAATTCGGGGCCCACTTCCCCTGGTGGTCCTTTTGTGCTTGTGATACTTTCTTCAAGACGATATCCCCTTCGTTGAACTTGCATGGGCATACCTTCTTGTCAAAAGCGTTCTTTACTCGGATTTGATACAATCGTCCATGGCTCATGGCGGCCAACCTCTTACCTTCTATAAGATTCAATTGATCGAAGTGAGTTTGGGCCCATTCTGATTCCTCTAACCCTGACTCGGCTAGGATCCTCAAAGAAGGAATCTCTACTTCAAACGGAAGCACAACCTCCATCCCGTATACCAAAGAGAACGGGCCCCAGTCGATGTGCATACGGAGGTTTGATAACCATACAACGCAAAAGGGAGCATCTCGTGCCAATCCTTGTATGACACGGTCATCTTCTGAATTATTTTCTTGATGTTCTTGTTAGCAGCCTTAACTGCCCCATTCATCTTAGGCCTATAAGGTGTAGAATTATGGTGTTGGATCTTGAAATTCTCACACATTTCCTTCATCATTTTATTGTTCAGATTGGTGACATTATCAGTGATAATCTTCCTGGGCAACCCATACTGGCAAATTATCTCTTTCTTTATGAACCTAACCACCACACTCCTAGTCACACTAGCGTACGAAGCCGCTTCAACCCATTTGGTGAAGTAGTCAATGGCGACCAAAATGAAGTGGTGTCCTTTCGAAGCTTTGGGCTCAATAGCTTCAATCACGTCTATTCCCCACATAGAGAACGGCCAAGGCGCTGCCAAGATGTTCAAAGGTACGGGCAGAGCATTGACATTATCGGTAAATTCCTGACACTTGTGGCACTTTCTCACATGGATACAACAATCGCTTTCCATAGTGAGCCAGTAATACCCTGCCTTCAGAATCTTCTAGGCCATGGCATGTTCGTTGGCATGTGTTCCAAAAGACCCCTAGTGCACTTCTACTAGCATCTGCTTAGCCTCCCTGACATCCACACATCGGAGCAAAACCATATCATGGTTCCTCTTGTACAGGATATTTCCACTCAGGAAAAAGTCGACTGCCAACCTTCGCAACGTTCTCTTGTCGTTGTCAGAGGCCTCCCGTGGGTATTCCTTGTCTTCGATATATCATCTGATATCAAAGTACCAAGGTTTACCATCTTTATCTTCTTCTATCAAGCAGATTGTGAAAGCTTGCCACGACATCTGAATTTGATGTACTGCAAGTCCCCATGCGGGGTCAGTTGGAACATGGACGCTAGAGTGGCAAGCGCATCGGCCATTTGATTCTCCTCTCTAGGAATGTGGTGGAAGTATATGTCATTGAAGAACTTTGTCTGTTTCTTGATGTAGGCCTGGTAGGGTATCAACTTATGATCCTTAGTCTCCCACTCTCCTCTCAACTGGTGGATTACCAAGGCCGAGTCCCCATATACCTTGAGAAACTTGACCTTGAAGTCAATTGCCGCTTGGGTCCCAAGGGTGCACGCTTCGTACTCAGCCATGTTATTCATGCAGTCAAAACCCAGCCTAGCTCTGAAGGGTATACATTGATCGTTGGGGGTAACCAATACCGCCCCCACTCCATGGCCTAGTGCGTTAGATGCGCTGTCGAACCACACAATCCATTTGTCCCTATCTTCATCCTCTATCTCTTCCTCGAACAAGGTCATGATGTCCACATATGGGAATTCTAGATGCATAGGCTGGTAGTTGTTGATGGGCTACTGAGCTAGGCAATCTACCAAGGCGCCTCCCTTTATCGCCTTTTGAGTGACATAAAGTCGAATTCTAACAGCAGAACCTGCCATCAAGCAATATGTCCGGTGAGAGCGAGTTTTTCAAATATGTACTTGACTGGGTCCATTTTGGACACCAACCAAGTGGTGTAGCTCAGCATGTACTACCTTGGACGATGAGCTGCTCCCACCAGGGCTCATCATGTCCTTTCGAGCAAAGAATAGTTCATTTCACATGTTGTGAACTTCTTGCTTAAGTAATAGACGTCTCGTTCCCTGTTTTTGGACTCGTCATGCTGCCCGAACATACACCCCATCGACTCATCCAACACCGTCATATATAGGATAAGGGGTTTTTCAGGCACTGGTGGCATAAGCACAGGAGGGTTCATAAGGCACCACTTAATCCTTCCGAACGCCACTTGGCAATCATCGTCCCATTGGATAGGCTGGTTCTTATGTAATAGCTTGAAAAAAGGCTCACAGGTGGCAGTTAGCTATGATATAAACCTCGCTATGTAATTTAGGCATCCCAAGAAACCTCGGACTTGCTTCTCGGTGCGTGGCTCGAGCATCTCAAGGATGGCTTTCACTTTGTCTGGATCCACCACTATCCCTTTCTAGCTTACGATGAAACCGAGCAACTTTCCCAACTTGACCCGAAAGTGCACTTGGCGGGATTCAACCTCAATCGGTACTTAGGTAGCCTCTTGAACAACTTCCGTAAGTTGACAAGGTGTTCCTCCTCGGTTTTTGACTTGGCAATCATATCATCCATATAGACCTCAATTTCTTTGTGCATCATGTTGTGGAATAATGCTACCATAGCCCGCTGGTAAGTTTCCTCAGCGTTCTTAAGCCCAAAGGACATCACTTTGTAGCAGAAGGTTCCCTACAGGGTGATGAAGGTCGCCTTCTCCATGTCCTCCGGTGCCATCTTTATTTGGTTATAGCCCGAGAATCCATCCATGAATGAAAATAGGGCGAAAATGGTCGTGTTATCCTTCGGACTGGCTCAGTTTAGATCTTGATAGTCTACGCACATTCGCAGCTTCCCCTCCTTCTTAGGAACTGGCACGATGCTGGTGACCCATTCCAGGTATCAAGCGACGACCAAGAAGCCGACGTCAAATTGCTTTTTCACCTCTTCCTTTATCTTCAAGGACATCTCGGGCTTCATCCTCCGCAACTTTTGCTTTACCAGGGAAACTTGGGATTCAGAGGTAATCTATGTTGCACGATGTCGGGACACAGGTCGGGCATATTTTGGTATGACCAAGCGAAAATGTCTTGCTAGTCTCACAGCAGAGCTACCAATTCATCCCGAATATTCATGGACATGCCTGTGCCAACCTTCACCTCCTTTCTTTCCTCGCCAACACCCAAGTTCACAATCTTTGTTTCTTCTTGGTGTGGCTTTACTTCCTTGTCTTCTTGTTCGACCATTCTTTTTAGCTCTGGGGGAAGCCCCCAATCCTCATCTTCCTCATCCTCAGCTTGTTTACTATTAGTCGGTGAATACGACTAACTTTTGTGTATAAAACTTGTGTAAATTGTATCAAACTCTTCCTATTTATGGTTATTTTGTAGTGTTATAAGTATTTTCTGTTAAGTATAGGTAATAAATACTTAGTACTTCCATTTTGTGTGTTTAATAATCATTTTCTCTCAATTTCAGGTTAATTAGGCAAGCTTTGAAAAATGTTGTTTTTCACCTTCTCGCTAAGCCAATCTGCTGGCTTAGCGAGCGTCCGCTAAGCGCAACACTCATGGGCTAAGCACGAGGAAGACTCTGGAAGAAGATGAGCTGTACAGGTTCGCTAAGTGCACCACTTCATCTCACTAAGCGCACCACTTCAGTCCATCCGCTAAGCGAGAAAGGCACGCGCTAAGCAAAAATTCACTAATGTGCGTTAAGCGGTCCATAATTGCGCTAAGCGCATGAGCACGAACAAGGCCACCTATTTAAGCCTGAAATCAGATTTTAGAGGGGGAGTTTGGACTGAGATTCAAAGCTTTTCATGTCTAGAGTTTCTAGAGAGAGAAAGGTACAAGTTCTAGAGAGTTATGAGAGAGTTTGAGATGCGTTTGTGAGTGATTGTGAGATCCTAGAGGTGAAGGAGACATCCTCACCACTTGTATTTTTGCAATCTTTCATCTTGTTCTTCTCTTTGTTGTAAAGAAGGCTTCCTGGTATGGAAAGCTAAATCCTCTATTGGGTCTTCCCTTGTAGGTACCTGATGTAAATATATTTCTATCTATTTAATGATGTTTTGTGTGTTCTCTGTGCTATCTGGTTTTCATTCCAGTATGCCTTTACCTTGATCACGTAGATGCATGCTTTGTTAGGGTCATTCAATAGTGGAAACTGGTCTGACTCTAAAGTCCTTGAGAGTACAGGGCTAAGTTGTCGTACTATCATGAGGAATCGGGGTGCGATAAGTTAGTTGTGTATGTGTCTCTTAATGTGGTCCTGGTTGAGTTTAGTCCTACAAGAGGAATCTACGGACGATGCTTGATCAGGATTAGGCTAAACTATCATGAGAAATCGGGGTTTAGTATCTCAGGAGACACCATAAGAACACATGAGCATTGTTAGATAAAGAATATCTTTTCAGCATCAAGCACCTATTAGGAAGGCCAACGTGTTTCTACTTGTTTTTACACATCATTTCTCTCGCGTGATTTTCTTTCTTTTTGCACAAATAGTTTATACACATGTTCATATTCACACTTATCTTTACACACCAGACATCTATTTGCTGAAATAGCTTACCAAATAACACAAGTTCCCCGAGAGTTCGATACTCGGTTCTTACCTTTTTATACTACTTGTGCAATCCGGTGCAGTTGCTAGAAGCTGAACAAAGGGTCATCCCGCTAAGCGCACCACTTCAGTCCATCTGCTGAGTGAGAAAAACACACGCTAAGCCGATATTCACTAATGTGTGTTGAGCGGATCAGAGTTGCGCTAAGCGCACGAGCACAAACAAAGCCACATATTTAAGCCTGAAATCAGATTTAGAGAGGGAGTTTGGCCATTTTTCTTGAGGAGCTCTTGCATGTCTTTAGTTCTAGAGAGAGAAAGGTCCAAATTCCAAAGAGTTTAAGAGATTTTTTTGTGTGAAGATCTGCAGAGACCAGAGCTGGAAAAGGAACCCGTCTTGAGAGCATGAGCTGTGTTTGTGAGTGATTGAGAGGTCCTAGAGGTGGAGGAGACATCCCCACCACTTGTATTTCTGCAATCTTTCATCTTTCTCTTTTCTTTGTTGTAAAGGAAGCTTCCCAGTTATTGAAAGCTAAATCCACTGTTGGATCTTTCTTCTACGTACTTGATGTAAATATCTTTTTATCTATTTAATGATGTTTTGTGTGTTCACTATGCTATCAGAACTTTATTCTACCATGCCTTTACCTTGATCACATAGATGCATGTGTCCTTAGGATCATTCAACATTGGAAACTGGTCTGATTCTTAGAACTTGATAGAACGGGGCTAGTTTGTCGTATTTTCACGAGGAATCAGGGTACGGTAACCTAGTTGTTGTATGTTTGTCTTAATGCGGTCATGGTTGAGTTTAGTCCAACAAGAGGAATCTGTGGATGATGCTTGATCAGGATTAGGCTAGACTATCATGAGGAATCAGGGTTTAGCATTTCAGGAGACACCATAGAACACATAAGCATTGTTAAATAGAGAATATCCTTTGAGCATCAAGCACCTACTAGGAAGACCAATGTGTTACCTTCTTGTCTTCACGCATCATTTCTCAAGTGATTTTCCCTTTTTAATAGTTAGTTTACACATCTGTCCATATAAATACATCTCTTTTCACACTAGACACCTGTTTACTGAAATAGCTTTACCAAGTAACACAAGTTCCCCGAGAGTTTGATACTTGGTTCTTACCGTTTTATACTACTTGCGCGATCTGGTGCACTTGCCGGAAGTGAGCACTCTTGCCTCAGTGTCCTGCAAAAACATTCTATTTCTTTTGACGTTCCTTTACCTGCAAGTTGGGTTAATTTCCAAGTCTATAGGAATCAAAACACATGTAGAAGACCTTCTTTGCATGCAAGACAAGCAAAATAGCAGTTAACCAATTCCAAAGAACAATGAATTATACAGTAACTAAATCTTCACAAAATAAACAATGAATAAAAAAATAAAAAAATAAAAAAAATAAACGCCTGCAATTTGAACTAAACTTTTCTAAATAAAAAGAAGATTCCTCGGCAACAGCGCCAAAATACTTGTTTCCGCCCCTAAGAATACTACTTGTTTGTGTGGATGCGAAATCTACCGGCAAGTGCACCAGATCGTCAAGTAAATAATTAAAATGAAATGATCCGAGTATCGAACTCAGGGAACCTGTTTTACTTGGAAAAGCATCATTCAAAATACAGTTGTTTGTAAAATGAATTAAGTATCATGAATTGAAAACAAAGGTATATTCTATTGTAATCAAAGAAACAATAAATGTGAACAATTGAGTGTGAAAACAAATAAGTAAAAGCGTTGGGTCCTTCCACCAAGATACTTGATGCAATTAGGGTTTTTCTCTATTTGAAATTATTCATGTGCTCTATGCTGAGGACAAAAATACCAACACCGATGTCTCGTGAGTTTGGACTAATTTAAACTAAGCTTCATTCGCAGATGTCTCTTGTTGAACTTAGCCTAATTTACACAGCATTATAAGCACAACATAATAAAAACTATAACCCTACACACTATATCTAGCACTACAATTATCTAGCCCAGCTCTATCAAGTTCCAAGGAAATAGTACATTTGTTAATGCTAAAGTTCCTAACAGCACACACCAATGGGTGAACAAACCACAAGCATGCATACAATAAGCTTAGATAGAAACATTGAACACATGAAAATAAACTCAAATAGATACTAAAAATATTTACATCAAGTACTTAGTAGAAATTCCCGACAAAGGATTTTAGCCCTCCATTACAAGGGAGCAACTTTCACAAATAAGAGAAGGGTTTTAGAGAAAATACCATATTAGAAAGCAGTGGGGATGTCTCCTCCACCTCTAAAACCTAGAATCTACCTAAAAGTTAGGACCTTTGCTTCCTTGCTCAGCTTTTCCTCTATTCTCTGCACACAATTCGCAATCAATTCAGACCTCTTTCACGTCGTCACGCTCTCTCTTTTTTTCTGCACAAATCAGGCTTAAAAAGGGCTTTCTGACCTCGAAGGCACGCTTAGCGTGAGTAAGTGATATTTGGCTTAGTGTCAATCTTGCGCTTAGCGCAGAAGAGACAACCGCCTCGCTTAGCAAGCTGCATATGCGCTAAGCACGTGCTGGCGTGGAAGAACTATCTTCAGGCTTATCCTCATGCGCTAAGCCACTACTGTCTCGCTTAACGGTTTGGTCTTGCTAAGCGCATGGTTCAGGCTTAGCAAAACAACACTTTTTGAACCTTCATAATTTTCTCCTTTTTACCTGAAATTGAAGTGAAATTTACATTAAATTCAATAGGAAGGCTTCTACTGAGCCCAAATGAAAACTAAACTAGAAAAATTTATAATCCTACCAAAAAATAACCATAAATTGGGAGATTTATTTACATTTTGGAAACTTTTCTATACAAAAATTAGTCGTAAAAGACGACTAACAGTTCCTTGACCCCAACTATGTGTCATACCCTAATTTCGTCCGGGGATTATTATTTGATGATATACAACCTATTGATTGGCCGCTTCGAGACACTTGGCGTCCTTGGTTGCACAATGAATGAAGTCTCGAGACGTGTCAAAAATCAAAAGGAAGCAGGCTTGCGCAATCCGTGAAATTCCGTAATGTGGCGGAAGTCGAAAAGAGACGTTTTTGCGCAATCCGTAAGTTTCCGTAACTTCTTCGAAAGCTAAAAAAGAGTAAATATGTAATTCGTAAGGGTTTGTAACCTTGCGGAAGAAAAAATAAGTATCGTTACGAAATTCGTAAAGTTTCGTAACGTTACGGAAAAAGAATTACAAAAAAATAGAAAAGGGGGGTGCATTTAGTAAAAAAGGGGTGTAAATAGCAACCAGGCCCACTTGGGCCTTCCAGAAGATTCCTCCAGAAGGCTGTTGCTTCTGGAGGAAGCAACCTGGCTCGCCTGGGCGAGCTGGGCGGCAAGCTTCTCCCCTATTTTGCTATAAATAGGGGAAGAAGTGAAGAAGAAAGGGGTTCAGCCCCTTAGGCACTTCTCTCTCTTTCGAATTTGCTTAGGAAAATAGTTTCCATGAAGAAAATCCAAGCTGAGGCGCTTCCGTAACGTTTCCGTAACGTTTCTGTGAGTAATTACGCGAAGATTCTCGACCGTTCTTCAAGATTCATCGTTCGTTCTTCGTTTTCTTCAGTCTTCAACGGGTAAGTACCTCAAACCAAGCTTTTCAATTCATTATATGTACCCGTGATGGTCCACATTTTGTTTCATGGATTTTCATTCTCGTTCTCATTTACTTTTTATACCCCCTTTTGACGTGCTTAAGCCATTTATTTAAGTCGTTTCTCGCTTAATCTAAAAATAAAATAAATTTCCACCGATCGTTTGAATTGTATCATCCGTTAATTTTGGTTAAAATGAATTCCGACCATTCGGTCGTGCCGTAACCACGTTTGCATTCAAAAAAAGAGGTAAAATAATAATATAATAATCAAAGAATGTCTTTTAGTAAAATAAAGCGGAAAATCAATCGGATGTTTTCTCTTTGGGATTTCTCATTCTTAATTGAATTGACTAATAACTAAAGTGAAACTAAGGCTAAAATCGACTCGCCTAGTCAAGCTCGTCCACAAAAATAGGGTTTTGAAAGTTTATCATTTCAATTTCTTACTAAGTAAAATGGATCATTTTTAAGGTCCAACGCCTTAAAATGATCACCCTTCAAGTAAAAAAGAATCACTTGATTCACGTATAAGGAAGAACTACGTAGGTCTGATTTCCTCTCCAAAGGAGGGTACGTAGGAGCAAAAGCCCCGCTTTTGTCGACCTCAAAAAAAATAAAAAAAAATAAAGTTAAGATAACACAATTCCACAAATTCTAGAAATAAGGCTGTTGTCTTTCGAGACAAACGTAAGAGGTGCTAATACCTTCCTCAAGCGTAAATACAACTCCCGAACTTAGAATTTTCATTTTGACCGGTTTCCTTCGGTTTTCCCGACGTTTTCCACAAATAAACGTTGGTGGCGACTCCGCGCATCTTTCCTCCTTTGGGAAGCGCACCCGTGAGCCCCACCCTCGCTCGCCCGCGAAGGGCACGTTGCGACAGTTGGCGACTCCACTGGGGACTATTTTTGTGAGTTAGGCCTATTTTAGGAATTGTGGAATTGTGAACTTTGTGTGTGCATTTGTTGAACTGTGTAAAATGTAAATAACTGTTGTCTATTTTGCATTCTTTACACTACATTCTAAGCACCCACGAGTTTGAGTAAAAAAAGGGGCCCTACACCCGGGTTCATGGGAATTTAAGGAGTGGAGGTGAATCTATCATCATGCTAGGTCTCCGACTTGCTTGATAATAGTGAAACCTCGTCTAGAACTTTCTCTCTTTATAATGTGTTGTCGCTGGTATTCCATACCACCACAATATTATTATCTTGAGTGATGATACCTCTAGAAAACAGCCGTGTGAGTTATGAATGGTTGGGGAAATAGTTATTAGAGACCCCTAGATATTGTCCTATAAGTTCCCAAATAAGGGCAAAGAGCAAACACGCTCCTGTGCCATTCTTTCTCATGCATTTTTGGTAAATAAAAATAGTTTATAGTGTTGCCAGTGATGTTTGGTTTCTTTGGAGTAATACGTAACCTTTTTAATGCTACGTTGAGACGTCGTCATGCCTAAAACGTAGCATTAAAATTGGATCTCTGCGGTCTCGTATGTGTGAATTACCCCTTTTGTGTTGTTTTCTTTCCGTTTCATGCATACGCATTGCATCATTCATGTCGGAGTCTTGATCCACCCTTTTTTTTAGGTAAAATGATGGGGACAAATCAAAACGGCAAAAGGTTTTATCAAGTCAAGGTTAAAGGTCTAGATGTCACTAGCCTCAAGGAATTGGGACGATTGATGGGACCCCCCCAAAGGCAAGCCTTCCGCAAAGTGTACGGGAAGATCCTAGATTTGGCCGCAGCGGAGGTATTTAAGGAAGCTGTCGTATCCCTCGCCCAATACTATGACCAGCCGTTGAGGTGTTTCACGTTTGGGGACTTCCAAATGGTGCCAACTATTGAGGAGTTTGAAGAGATATTAGGATGCCCTCTTGGGGGGAGAAAACCGTATCTTTTCTCCGGCTTTCTTCCTCCCTTGAGCAAGGTTGCAACTGTGATTGGAGATTCGGCAAAAGAGTTGGATCACATGAAGCAAATTCGGAACGGCGTAGTGGGCCTGCCTCGGAAATACTTGGAAGACAAGGCAAGGGATATGGCAAGCCAAGAGAAGTGGGGGCCGTTTGCGGATGTTTTAGCTTTGCTGATTTTTGGGGTTGTCCTCTTTCCGAACGTTGACGGCTTGGTAGACTTAGCCGCCATTGATGCTTTCCTCGCATATCACCATAGCAAGGAAAGTCCAGTGGTAGCTATCTTGGCGGATTTGTTCGATACCTTTGACCGGAGGTGTGAGAAAAACAGTGTACGGATTTTCTGTTGTTTACCCGCTCTCTGTGTGTGGTTGACTTCACACCTTTTCCGACAAGACACGAGACACCCGTGTCCGCTTCAAAGCTATCGCTCATGCGCCGAAAAAGGAAGAGTCGATTGGGACCAACATTTAGCAGGGATAGGGGGCAGCACGATCAATTGGTTTCCTCATTGGAAGGAAGGCAAGGAAGGAGTTCTTTTCTCGTGTGGGGACTATCCTAATGTTCCATTGATGGGGACTAGAGGTTGTATTAATTATAATCCCGCACTCGCCATAAGACAGCTAGGGTATCCCATGAGGGGAGCGCCAACCGAAGAAAGTCTCTCGCCTTTCCTTGTGAGAGATCTAGGAGCGCAAGGTCTCAAGGTTATACAAAGAGTCCACAAGGCGTGGAGGAGTCCGTTGAGGAAAGACAAGGAGCTTAGGGGCATCCGAAACGGCGTCATTGGAGGTTATCATGGGTGGCTAAGAATTCACACGCGGGGCTTAGATTGGCTCTCCAAATTGAAAGTTATCAATGAGGAGAACGTCGAAGCTCCGGAGGAAGATGAAGAAGTCCGAGCTCTAAAATTAGAGTTAGAAAAGGCAAGACTCGCCAAGGAGAAGTTCAAATCCGCTGCTACACACATCCGGAAAGAGTGCGCCGAGTTACAAGAGGAAAACGCGGCCACTGCAAAAGCCCTTGAACAAGAAACCAAAAGGGCCCGCAAGGAGGAATATGGCCGAGAGAAATTCCGAGGAGCATTGTGGGGTAGCAACAATGAGCTCAAGCTCCGAAGAGAGGAGAGAGATCGGTCACGGGTGCATGGCATGATCTTAAAAGAAGAGTTAGCTGCTTGTGCGAGGTCCAAAAGGAGTTTGGCTCAACACTTGGAAGCCACGGAGCAAAGCATGCTAGCCATCATAGGGCAATACAAGGAAGAATTGAACCAGTCCACGGCCCATGAACAAAAGTTAGTGGAGGATTTTGCACAAGTGTATGCCGAAAAAGAGGCAAGAGGGAGGGTGATTGATGCGTTGCATCAAGAAGCGACTATGTGGATGGATAGGTTCGCCTTGACCTTGAATGGAAGTCAAGACCTCCCGTGTCTGTTGGCCAAAGCAAAAGCCATGGCCGAAGTGTGTACTGCCCCCGAGGAGATTCATGGGCTAATCAACTACTGTCAGCACATGATAGATTTGATGGCCCATATAATTAGGAATCATTAGGTTCTTTTGTAATACCTTTGTATAATCTTGGCTAGATGAAAGCTTTTGTTCTTTTTATAAAATGAGAAGTTCTGGACTCATTACGTTATCTAAAAATCTTGGGGTGGATCCAAGTGTTCCGATCATCCATTTGCATACTCATGTTTTGGTGGCATACTCACCGTTGTTTATTTCTTTAGGAATTTCATCATAACTAAGAAAACACCAAGGCACCCCTATAGCACTCAATCCAGAAAAATGGATAATGAAGAGGGCGTGCAGGAACAGATGAAGGCCGATCTATCGGCCTTAAAAGATCAAATGGCTTCCATCTCGGAGGTCATGTTAAAACTCCAGAAAACCATAGAGGATAAAGCCACCGCAACCGCCTCCAGTACAGTTAGGGAAGCGGAGCCGGTGCTACAACCCGCCTTGAATCCGGGCCTAGACAGAAACACGGCCGTGTTCGGTCGAAGGTATAGTCCGCAAGCTTATTCTTATGGCCTGCCTCCGGACTTCACCCCCTGGGCCACCCCGGAAGATTTAAGCCAAGCCCCGACCTTTGAGGGGCAACTCCCACCTTATGAAGACTATCCCGGGCAAGACGATGGGGAAGGAGATACCCATCTTGGCCCCCTGCTCCACCTCAAAGATCCATCCCCGCATGAACTACCCCAGCCGAACATGGTCCGCCACATCCCGGCCTCACCCACACCCGTAAAAGAATCTGTTCCCTTCGCGGAAGATAAGGGAAAGATTGAGGCACTTGAAGAGAGGTTGAGAGCAGTCGAGGGTCTCGGCAATTACCCATTCTCGGATTTGGCAGATTTATGTCTTGTGCCCAACATTGTCATCCCTCCCAAGTTCAAAGTACCAGACTTTGATAAATACAAAGGGACGACATGTCCAAAGGGGCATCTCCGGATGTATTGCCGGAAGATGGGGGCGTATTCTGCGAACGAGAAGTTGTTGGTCCATTTCTTTCAAGACAGCTTGGCCGGGGCAGCTGTAGCATGGTTTACCAATCTGGAAGCTTCCCAGATCCGATCATGGAAGGACTTGGCAACTGCCTTCATTAGGCAGTACCAGTACAATACGGACATGGCTCCCGATCGGAACCAACTTCAGGGTATGACTAAACGAGAGCATGAGTCCATTAAGGAATATGCCCAGAGATGGAGAGATCTCGCAGCCCAAGTCGTACCGCCCATGACGAAAAGGGAGATGATCACAATTATGTAAGATACGTTACCCACGTTCTACTATGAAAAGCTGATAGGCTACATGCCAGCTAACTTTGCAGATCTCGTCTTCGTCGGAGAAAGGATTGAATCCGGGCTACGAAAAGGCAAGTTTGAATATGCTGCCAATATGGCCCCCAACAACAACAGAAGAGCCCCAGTAGTGGGCGCGAGGAAAAAGGAAGGAGACGCCCACGCGGTCACCACCGCCCCAACATGGATGAAAGCACCCCAAAATATCCAAAGCTCATACCAGCCCAATCCCCCAAATTTTTTGATCCGAGCCGGGAATTCCCTCCCGACTCAAGTAAAAGGACCGCCCGCAGCAGAAAGAGCGCCGACCCAACGCACAGCTCCAGCCGCACCCCGGCCAGTTAATAATGCAGCCCCCGGCGCAACCTATAAATATGCACAGCACCCGAAAGACAACTTCCCTCCTATTCCCATGGCATACTCCGAGTTATGGCCTTCACTATTAGAGAATCACTTGGTGGTGGCCATACCCGGGAAAGTTCTCCAGCCACCCTACCCCAAGTGGTATGATCCGGGTGCCAAGTATGTGTATCATAGTGGAGTTCCCGGACACCATATTGACTCCTGCATCCCGTTCAAGTATAAGGTGCAGCATCTGATTAGTGCCGGCTGGCTGGCGTTTCAGGAAGAAGGCCCAAATGTTAAGACCAACCCGCTAGCTAGTCATGGAGGTGCTAGCGTGAACGCCGTCGAAGAGGACGGGCCACTACAGACAAAGATGTTAGGAGATGTGACTACTTCTAGACGTTTCATCTATCAATCGTTGTAAGCGGCGTGCATGGTCTCCCGAGGTGGAGATGAAAGGGATGAATGTTTGTTTCACCTTGGGGAGTCGCATGACATGGAAACCTGTCCCGTGGTGGAAGAATTGCTTCAGCGGCTCATGGATTGCGGGCAGCTTGAAGTGTTCATAGGAGGGAAGGAAGAACCACAAATTTGCATGCAGTCGGAAGAGAAAAAGGTTCCTTTAACCCCCAAGGCTCTAGTGATATGTTTTACTAGGAAAGAGACCGGCTCCACACCCATATACCCGCGGGCGGCACCCAAGCCAACGCCATTTGCATATCAAAGTAATAAGGCCGTTCTGTGGAAGTATACCCCTCCCACGTCCAGCGAAAGAGTTGTAACCGAAGCTGACTCCCTATCAGCTAAGGTAACCAACATCACCGGCCTCAGTGGCGTAACCCGCAGTGGTCGGGTGTTCACTTCTCCTCACCTGGCGGAATTGCCCTCTAAAGGGAAGGCGCCCATGGTCCAAGAGGCCACAGACATAGCCACCCCCTTGAAGGAAGTAGATCCTCCCATGGCAAGAGGAGTCGAAAAGAAAGAGGGACTTCAAGGAAAAACTGTGACTTTGGAAGAGGCCCATGAGTTCCTCCGCCTCATCCAACAAAGCGAGTTTAAGGTAGTCGAGCAACTGAATAAAACTCCAGCAAGGATCTCTTTGCTTGAACTACTCATAAACTCCGAGCCTCATCGTGCGCTGTTGATGAAGGTTCTTAACGATGCCCATGTAGCACATGATATCTCAGTGGAGGGTTTCGAAGGCATCGTTAATCATATAACCACCAACAACTACATCGCGTTCGCGGAAAAAGAGATTCCCGTTGAGGGGAGAGGACACAACAAGGCTCTACATGTGTCGGTGAGATGTATGGACCACGTTGTCGCAAAGGTACTTATCGACAATGGATTGAGTTTAAATGTGATGCCGAAAACCACTTTGGAAAAGCTTCCTTTTAGTGCGTCACATTTAAAGCCGAGCTCGATGGTGGTGCGAGCCTTTGATGGTACTCGGCGGGAAGTAATGGGGGAAATCGACATTCCCATTCAGATAGGCCCCCACACTTGCAATGTGGTGTTTCAAGTAATGGATATAAATCCTGCCTATAGCTGCCTCTTGGGAAGACCTTGGATTCATGCCCTGGGAGTAGTCCCATCAACGCTTCACCAGAAATTGAAGTTCGCAGTGGGTGGACTTTTAGTGATAGTGTCGGGTGAAGAGGACATGTTAGTAAGTTGCCCTTCCTCCGCACCATACGTAGAAGCGGCGGAAGAATCATTGGAAACGGCTTTCCAATCCTTTGAGGTGGTGAGCTGCGCCTCGGTGGAACCAAGTCCGTCGCTACCTTCACTCTCCAAAGCGGCCATAATGGTGGTGCGTGTTATGCTCAGGAATGGATTTGAGCCCGAAATGGATTTAGGCAAGGACTGCCTTGGGAATGCTGACGTGGTCGATATCAAAGGAAATCCATACAAGTATGGATTAGGGTACGAACCCGGGATGCCGGGGAGGAGGAACGTGCCGTCAAGGTTTCGGGCGGATAGGGTATGGCCCGGCCATATTAGCCAGTGTTTCACCAGCGCTAGAATGACGTCCGAGGAGGAGGTGGCCGCAATAGAAGAGGAGTTCCCTCAAGACCCACCAAGTTTTGTGCAACCATGCAACCTCGATTCCCAAGTGGGGAACTGGCGCGTGATAAGCCAGTCAGAAGTCTATACCGCTGATTCAATATGTGAGGGTCGATTCTTTGAGGAACCTAACAACGAGGGTTTGTCAATCGATTTCGATCGAGATATAAGCCAAACGATAAACGAGGAAGAGGAAGAGGACGTCCTGTCACCAGAGTTGGAGAGGTTGGTCGCTCAAGAAGAACGTGAGATGAAGCCTCACCAAGAAGAAATTGAATTGGTAAACTTGGGAACCACGGAGGAAAAGAAAGAAGTAAAGGTAGGAACCGGTATGACCGCACCTATCCGCCAAGGCTTGATAACCCTTCTTAAAGGGTATCAAGATGTCTTTGCATGGTCATATCAAGACATGCCCGGTCTGGATTCCGATATTGTGCAGCATAAGTTGCCTTTGAATCTCGAGTCTTCTCCGGTTAAGCAAAAGCTACGAAGAATGAAACCCGAGATGTCTTTAAAAATTAAAGAAGAAGTAAGGAAGCAGTTCGATGCAGGTTTCTTAGCTGTGGCGCGGTACCCGGAGTGGGTGGCCAACATTGTCCCAGTCCCGAAAAAGGACGGCAAGGTTCGAATGTGTGTAGACTACCAGGACTTGAACCGAGCCAGTCCAAAGGACAATTTTCCCCTGCCACACATTGACATATTGGTAGATAATACAGCCAAATTCGCCCTTTTCTCATTTATGGATGGTTTCTCGAGGTATAATCAAATAAAGATGGCGCCCGAAGATGTAGAGAAAACCACTTTCGTCACCCTATGGGGGACATTCTGCTATAAAGTGATGGCCTTCGGTTTGAAAAACGCTGGGGCAACCTATCAACGTGCCATGGTGGCGTTGTTCCATGACATGATGCATAAGGAAATAGAGGTCTACGTAGACGACATGATTGCTAAGTCTCGGACTGAGGACGAACACCTTGTCAATCTGCGTAAGCTGTTTGGAAGGTTGCGGAAATACCAATTAAAACTGAACCCAACCAAGTGCACCTTTGGGGTGAAGTCGGGCAAGCTGCTAGGATTTATCGTAAGTCAGAAAGGGATAGAGATAGATCCCGAGAAAGTGAAGGCTATCCTTGAAATGCCAGAACCACGCACGAAGAAGCAGGTTCGGGGATTTTTGGGCAGGTTGAATTATATCGCGAGATTTATCTCGCAGCTCACCCCTACCTGTGAACCCATTTTTAAGCTGTTACGTAAGAACCAAGTGGTCCTATGGAACAGTGACTGCCAAGAGGCTTTCGAGAAGATCAAACAGAGTCTCACGAATCCCCCGGTACTCATGCCACCTGTAACGGGAAGACCCCTTTTCCTGTACATGACCGTGTTGGACGAGTCTATGGGGTGCGTGTTGGGTCAGCATGATGATTCTGGAAAAAAGGAGCAAGCCATCTACTATCTAAGCAAGAAGTTTACCGCATGTGAGATGAACTACTCAATGTTGGAAAGGACGTGTTGTGCTCTGGTATGGGCATCACATCGGCTTAGGCAGTACATGCTCAGCCATACCACGTGGCTTATTTCCAAAATGGATCCTGTAAAATACATCTTTGAAAAGCCGGCCCTCACGGGATGAATCGCTAGGTGGCAGGTACTATTATCTGAATTCGATATCGTTTATGTCACCCAAAAGGCGGTAAAGGGAAGTGCCTTAGCGGATTATTTGGCCCAGCAACCCCTCCAGGATTATCGGCCGATGCACCCTGAGTTCCCAGATGAAGATATCATGGCCCTGTTTGAAGAGAAACGGACGCAGGAAGACCTAGACAAATGGATTATTTGCTTCGATGGGGCATCAAATGCTTTGGGCCACGGATTAGGGGCAGTCCTTGTATCCCCGGATGATCAGTGTATTCCTTTCACGGCTAGGCTAGGTTTTGATTGTACCAACAATATGGCCGAGTACGAAGCATGCGCCCTCAGGGTTCAGGCGGCCATTGAATTTGATGTAAAACTACTCAAGGTGTATGGAGACTCAGCTTTGGTGATACGCCAGTTGAAAGGAGAATGGGAAACTAGGGATTCGAAGTTGATACCCTATCAAACTCATATCTTGAGGTTAGCCAAGTACTTTGACGACATTTCCTTCCACCACATACCTCGGGAAGAGAATCAGATGGCTAACGCACTAGCTACCCTGGCATCCATGTTTCAACTTGCCCCACACGGGGATCTGCCATACATCAAATTCAAGTCTCAAGGCAGGCCGGCATATTGCTATGCAATAGAGGAAGAGCGGGATGGGAAACCGTGGTATTTCGACATCAAGCAGTATGTCGAGAATAAGGAATACCCACCAGGGATTTCTGACAATGACAAGAGGACGTTGAGGGGATTGGCTACTGGTTTCTTTGTAAGTGGTACCATCCTGTACAAACGAAACCACGACATGACCCTCCTACGATGTGTAGATGCCAAAGAGGCAAACTTCATGATTGAGGAGATCCACGAAGGTTCCTTTGGGACACATGCCAATGGGCATGCTATGGCCAGAAAAATCCTTAGGGCCGGTTATTATTGGCTCACCATGGAAAGTGATTGTTGCGCTCATGTAAGGAAATGTCATAAATGTCAGGCATACGCAGACAACGTCAATGTTCCGCCGCATCCTCTGAATGTTATGTCCGCCCCTTGGCCCTTTTCCATGTGGGGAATAGATGTCATTGGGGCCATCGAACCCAAAGCGTCGAATGGTCACCGCTTCATTCTTGTGGCGATAGATTACTTCACCAAATGGGTCGAAGCGGCTTCTTATACTAATGTCACAAGGAATGTGGTAGTTAGATTCATAAAGAAGGAGTTGATTTGTCGATACGGACTCCCCAGGAAGATCATTACTAACAATGGCACCAATCTGAACAATAAGATGATGCAGCAGATGTGCGAAGACTTCAAGATCCAGCATCATAACTCTACCCCTTATCGGCCAAAGATGAATGGGGCTGTAGAGGCTGCGAATAAGAATATCAAGAAGATTGTTCAGAAGATGACAGTGTCATACAAAGATTGGCATGAGATGTTGCCTTTCGCCCTACACGGGTACAGAACCTCGGTGCGAACTTCTACTGGGGCAACACCATACTCGTTGGTTTATGGGATGGAGGCAGTACTCCCATTTGAGGTAGAAGTTCCTTCTCAGAGGATAATGGCGGAGTCGGGCCTAGAAGAGTCAGAATGGGCTCAAGCACGCTATGACCAACTTAACCTTATTGAAGGTAAGCGTTTGGCCGCCATGAGCCATGGGCATTTGTATCAACGAAGGATAAAGAACGCGTTCGACAAGAAGGTACGCCCGCGC
Organism: Glycine soja; assembly: GCF_004193775.1. Taxonomy (NCBI): domain Eukaryota; kingdom Viridiplantae; phylum Streptophyta; class Magnoliopsida; order Fabales; family Fabaceae; genus Glycine; species Glycine soja. The sequence continues at coordinate 19,605,812 of NC_041020.1, read as the reverse complement.
AATTTCAACAAGGGGGACCTCGTGCTGAAGAAGATGTCCCACGCTGTTAAAGATAATCGAGGCAAGTGGGCCCCGAATTATGAAGGACCTTTTGTTGTGAAAAGAGCTTTTTCTAGGGGTGCTCTGATACTCACCCACATGGATGGCGAGGAATTGCCTTCGCCCGTGAACTCCGATGTAGTTAAACGATATTACGCTTAAAGTCTGGGGCAATCAAGAGGACCGTCGCACGTTTTTATTTCTGAGTTTTTCTCGTTCCTTTTGGTTTCCTCTAGGGATTCCCATTCACTGTATTTGTCTCGTTTCTTTGAAAAGAAAAGATGGGCGGGGTTTTAGTCCTCCCTTTGGTGTTTCAAACTTTGTGTTTTAGATTTGTTATAACTTGAGCCCTCTTCGCTCAGTGTATGGGGTGCCCCAAATGTTTATTTTAAAAATTGAACCTAACCAGCCTTCACTAAAATAAAATCATCGCATTAGCAACATTCATACATGCACATGCACATGCATATCTTGTGATAGCAAAGAGTAGAATCGTCTCAGGCCACGGTCCGAAGTCAAGACAAATCAATGGCAGAAATCAACCAAGGTAAGACGATGACCGGTCACGACCGACCAATCGTTGCCCTTTCCCGGCGCTAAACGAGCAGAGAACGTCGCTGCAAGGCAGCCCAGTATCCTTTGTGTTTGCAGTTTCTTTTACTATTTGTTTGTTTTAAATAAGTAATCGACGCCTAATTCTAACTTAAGTAGGTTCAAGTTAGGCAAACGCTAGCCCGTAAGGGAGGAGGGGACATGGTTAATGTTCCCTTCAAAAAAAAAAAAAAAGTAGCAGGTTAGCTCGCCTGGGCGAGCAACCCCTGCACTCAAAATATAAAAAACGAAGGAGGGGCACGTTTTTGTATCCAAAAACTTCCCCCCCTTCATTCAAGAAAGAAGGAACACGAAGGCCTGCGGTTTCTTGCTCCCCTAAGCCTTTTGATCGCGTTTTGCTTTCGTTTTTGGTATTTCAATTCACTCCAACAAGTAAGTATTCCATCCTTGGTGTTTTTGCTTTCCATTGATGTGCTTTCTTCATCTTTTGGTGCCTTAAATTGGGAGAACATGCTTATATTTGTGAGGCAGTTTTTGGTTTGCTTGGGTGCTTGTTTTCTTGAATTGAGGATTTGGATGAAAAGGCCTTAGGCCTTGGTTGTATTCTGAAGCAATGGGGCATGCCACATTGTCCCCATCCTCTTGCAATTTGTGTTCGAACATGCGCCCACCAAGTGCTCGGTGAAATGCCCCAATGATGAATGAATATGATTTTGCAAAATTGGGGTGATGGGGCTGTTTTCTATATGTAGGGACAGCATAGGAAAGTCAAAATAGATGCCCAAATGCAATCCCAAGCTTAGGAGCCTAAACTTGTAGCTTCCATCCAAGGAAACATGTTTATAGCTAGGAATCCAAAATTTGGTTTTAGGATTAGAAAAGCATGAAAATAGGGACTTGTTTGTAAGAATTTGGGCTGCCCCACGATTGGCATTTTGCACCTAAGTAACATGGGAGATGTTTTTCAAGGGTGTGTAAATATATGTGTAAATATATATGGCATAAAAATGTGTTGCAAAGTGTGTGAATATATGGCATAAAAATACCTTGCAAAGTGAATGAATAGTAAATAATGCATTTCAAAATATGTATATTTGTGGATAAGTAGCATAAGAAGTCTTTCAAAAATGTACCCGTGCCAAAGATGGCATGAGAATGCTTCCCACATGAATATATGATGTGGAATTGCCCCTCAAGAGTAGGTAGATGACATGAAATTTCCTTTTCAAATGCAAGTGTGTGCGTGACGTGGGATTGGCTCTCCAATGTGCATATATGTATAAATAAAAATGAGTGAAACAACAAAATTTGTATGTTGATAAAATACTTCAAATGTGTGCGGGTAGTTTGTGGTAGTAAAATAGTTATGATAGGAACATATGTAATTTTGGCACAATACCTTGAGCATGCGTGTAAGTATTCTTTCCAAAAAATGTATATGTGTGGTAACTAGAATGTTTTGAATATCCTTGTATGTTGATATAAATAATAGGGTATTTTCTACACATGCGTGTGTGCATGAATGGATAATATGAGTTTAATCTAAATTAGAGGGATTGGCATGACATTTTTTGCGTTAAGATAAGCATTATCTGGTAAAACTAACTTTTGAATGTTTGTTCTCGCAGGAAATGGCCCCGAGGAAACTTGCCTCACAGAGATCCAGGAAGGATAAGGCGGTCGAAGGAACTAGTTCCGCTCCCGAGTATGACAGTCACCGCTTTAGGAGCGCTGTACACCAGCAGCGCTTCGAGGCCATCAAGGGATGGTCATTTCTCCGGGAGCGACGCGTCCAGCTCAGGGACGACGAGTATACTGATTTCCAGGAAGAGATAGGTCGCCGGCGGTGGGCATCACTGGTTACCCCCATGGCCAAGTTCGATCTAGAAATAGTCCTCGAATTTTATGCCAATGCTTGGCCAACAGAGGAGGGCGTGCGTGATATGAGGTCCTGGGTGAGGGGTCAGTGGATCCCGTTTGATGCAGATGCTATCGGCCAACTCCTAGGATATCCTTTAGTGCTGGAAGAGGGCCAGGAATGCGAGTATGGCCAGAGGAGGAACCGGTCTGATGGGTTCGATGAGGAGGCCATCACCCAGTTGCTATGTATACCGGGGCAAGATTTTGCCCGGACTGCTGCCGGGAGACGGGTGTTTCATGATTGCCTAAGAGAGGACCCTCAAGGCAATCCTCCATTCTCATCCTTTTCCAGAGCCGCATGAATGAATTGCGTTGTCATTCATGTGTCCTCCACTTTCGAGTTTGGAGTTGTGTTCCATGATTGCCTAAGAGAGGACCCTCAAGGCAATCCTCCATTCTCATCCTTTTCCGGAGCCGCATGAATGAATTACGTTGTCATTCATGTGTCCTCCATTTTCGAGTTTGGAGTTGTGTTTCATGATTGCCTAAGAGAGGACCCTCAAGGCAATCCTCCATTCTCATCCTGTTCTGGAGTCACATGGATGAATTGCGTTGTCATTCATGTGTCCTCCATTTTCGAGTTTGGAGCTGTGTTCCATGATTGCCTAAGAGAGGACCCTCAAGGCAATCCTCCATTCTCGTCCTTTTCCGGAGCCGCATGAATGAATTGCGTTGTCATTCATGTGTCCTCCACTTTCGAGTTTGGAGCTGTGTTCCATGATTGCCTAAGAGAGGACCCTCAAGGCAATCCTCCATTCTCATCCTTTTCCGGAGCAACATGGATGAATTGCGTTGTCATTCATGTGTCCTCCACTTTCGAGTTTGGAGCTGAGTTTCATGATTGCCTAAGTGCGGACCCTCAAGGCAATCCTCCATACTCCACCTTTGTTCGGAGCACCATGAATGTCATTGCCTAGCGTTGTTCATGTGTTCTCCATTATCAAGTGCGAAGCTTCTGGTGACTGGGAAGCACGTTATTCTGTTGTTTTCCGGATCGGTTTCTTCGCTGTCATATGTGTATATGTGTATATGTGTATATGTATATTATATTTGTTGTTCTTGTAGTTGTTTGTATTTTGTTTTGTGCAGAAGAAAAAGAGAAGGAGTAGAGACGAGAGTCGTCATCACGGAAAGGGCAGGACGGACGAAATCAGTGTCCTATCTTTGCTTTCCTCTTATCTCCGATGAGAGGCAAGTAAAGAGGGGCAACTGTCATACCCTAATTTCGTCCGGAGATTATTATTTGATGATATACAACCTATTGATTGGCCGCTTCGAGACACTTGGCATCCTTGGTTGCACAATGAATGAAGTCCCGAGACGTGTCAAAAATCAAAAGGAAGCAGGCTTGCGCAATCCGTGAAATTCCGTAATGTGGCGGAAGACGAAAAGAGATGTTTTTGCGCAATCCGTAAGTTTCCGTAACTTCTTCGAAAGCTAAAAAAGAGTAAATATGTAATTCGTAAGGGTTCGTAACCTTGCGGAAGAAAAAATAAGTATCGTTATGAAATTCTTAAAGTTTCGTAACGTTACGGAAAAAGAATTACAAAAAAAATAGAAAAGGGGGGTGCATTTAGTAAAAAGGGGGGTGTAAATAGCAACCAGGCCCACTTGGGCCTTCCAGAAGATTCCTCCAGAAGGCTGTTGCTTCTGGAGGAAGCAACCTGGCTCGCCTGGGCGAGTTGGGCGGCAAGCTTCTCCCCTATTTTGCTATAAATAGGGGAAGAAGTGAAGAAGAAAGGGGTTCAGCCCCTTAGGCACTTCTCTCTCTTTCGAATTTGCTTAGGAAAATTGTTTCCGTGAAGAAAATCCAAGCCGAGGCGCTTCCGTAACGTTTCCGTAACGTTTCCGTGAGTAATTACACGAAGATTGTCGACCGTTCTTCAAGATTCATCGTTTGTTCTTCGTTTTCTTCAGTCTTCACGGGTAAGTACCTCAAACCAAGCTTTTCAATTCATTATATGTACCGTGATGGTCCACATTTTGTTTCATGGATTTTCATTCTCGTTTTCATTTACTTTTTATACCCCCTTTTGACGTGCTTAAGCCATTTATTTAAGTCGTTTCTCGCTTAATCTAAAAATAAAATAAATTTCCACCGATCGTTTGAATTGTATCATCCATTAATTTTGGTTAAAATGAATTCCGACCGTTCGGTCGTGCCGTAACCACGTTTGCATTCAAAAAAAGAGGTAAAATAATAATATAATAATCAAAGAATGTCTTTTAGTAAAATAAAGCGGAAAATCAATCGGATGTTTTCTCTTTGGGATTTCTCATTCTTAATTGAATTGACTAATAACTAAAGTGAAACTAAGGCTAAAATCGACTCGCCTAGTCAAGCTCGTCCACAAAAATAGGGTTTTGAAAGTTTATCATTTCAGTTTCTTACTAAGTAAAATGGATCATTTTTAAGGTCCAACGCCTTAAAATGATCACCCTTCAAGTAAAAAAGAATCACTTGATTCACGTATAAGGAAGAACTACGTAGGTCTGATTTCCTCTCCAAAGGAGGGTACGTAGGAGCAAAAGCCCCGCTTTTGTCGACCTCAAAAAAAATAAAAAGAAATAAAGTTAAGATAACACAATTCCACAAATTCTAGAAATAAGGCTGTTGTCTTTCGAGACAAACGTAAGAGGTGCTAATACCTTCCTCAAGCGTAAATACAACTCCCGAACTTAGAATTTTCATTTTTGACCGGTTTCCTTCGGTTTTCCCGACATTTTCCACAAATAAACGTTGGTGGCGACTCTACGCATCTTTCCTCCTTTGGGAAGCGCACCCATGAGCCCCGCCCTCGCTCGCCCGCGAAGGGCACGTTGCGACACTATGGTATCAAAAGTCATAAATTATAATAAACTTCCATCACCTATCTGAGCTCTCCATTAGCTCCTCTCTGCGTTGCTCAGAGACCTCTATTGTTCATGTTAATCAGTCCAAACACAAATTTTTATATACCAAATCAAAGAGAATTTAGTATAGATTTCAAAAACAAGGTTAATAATAACATTCGGGGTCAAATACCCCATGATGTAGCTCCTTGAGGAGCTTATAGGCCTTGGATCTTCTTCATCAATGGAGTCCTTTGCTTGTTGAAGTTCAATGGCAGTGGAATGGAGAAGGAAGAAAGATGATTGGAGACACCACTTCAATGAGAAGATGAGTCAAGAAGAAGCTCACCACCATAGGAAGCCATGGATAAGAGCTTGAAGGAAGGAGAAGATGAGTGGAGGGAGAGGGAGAGAAGGAGCACGAAATTTTGTGCCTCAAATGAGGTCTGAACTTTGAAGTTTAATTCTCAAATGATCAAAGTTGAAAAATGCACACACATGGCTTCTATTTATAGCCTGAGTGTCACAAAAAATTGGAGGGAAATTTGAATTTCTATTCAAATTTCACTTGAATTTGAAATTGAATTTGTGGAGCCAAAATTTCACTAATTGTGATTAGTGAATTTTAGCTATGGTTCAACCCACTAATCCAAGATCGAGTCCAAGATTCTCCACTAAGTGTGCTTAGGTGCCATGAGGCATGTAAAGCATGAAGGACATGCCAAAGTGTGACTATATGATGTGGCAATGGGGTATAGCAAGCAAATGCTCACCTCCCCCTCTAAAATTTAATTGGATTGGGCTTCTCCCAATTCAATTAAATTTATTTCCCAACACACACATCAAATATTCACTTAATACATGCAAAATTACAAAACTACCCCTAATACAAAAACTAGTCTAAGTGCCCTAAAATACAAGGGCTGAAAAATCCTACATTTCTAGGGTACCCTACCTACATTATGGAGCCCTAAATACAAGGCCCAAAAATAATGAAACCTTAATCTAATATGTACAAAGATAAGTGGGCTCATACTTAGCCTATGGACTCGAAATCTATCCTAAGGCTCATGAGAACCCTAGGGCCTTCTCTTACATCTCTGGTCCAATCTTCTTGGAGTCTTCTATCCAATGCCCTTGAGGGGTAGGATTGCATCACCCCAGTCAAAACATAAAGGGCTAAGGGGTGTTTCGGGTTCTACTACAAAGAGACGTCTTTATTGAAATTCCGACCTCGCCAATGTGACCGGGGTCCAGCGAAGGTCACAAAAATAAAATCAATTTTATAAAAAGATAAGTTTTACAACGTCTCATTTTCAAGGGTTTTTCAAAAAGAGCATAAAAGTCAAGATTACCTCAAAGAAACTACAAAAGAATTGAGATATTGTTCTATACTAAATCCTTGAGGTGGGTTTTGAGGATTTCGCTCCAATTAAAGCATTCCTCTCTGAGCGGTGGTTCGGCGACAAGCAACAATGGCTCATGGTGGCCACCAATGGTCATGGGTGGTGGAGAAGAAGGTGTTAGGGTTTGGGTGGGCGTTTGGAGAGGAGGGGAGTAAAAAATCACGTTTTTCACGCTGAAGAACATATTTAAAATTTGCAAATCTCACTTAGCGAGCTCGTCTCGCTAAGTGGGAGTTTTCACGCTGAGCGCAATTCAACTCGAATTGGGATTTATGCTGAGCACAACATTTCCAGCTGAGTGCAATTCCTCTTCCGCTGAGCGCAACATTTCGCGCTGAGCACAATTCCTCCTCAGGTTGGAATTGTGCTTAGCACACTTCTTGTGCTTAGCTAGATGTTAAAATATTTTATTTTAAAAATCCCAACGGTCAAACCATAGGGTTATGGGTTACAAACCAGCGGTCCAAATTGGAAAGTGATCCAACGGTTAATGATTTCAGGATCGCGGTTTTACTGAAATGGGTTTAGGTAAAACTTGAAATCTCATAATTTCAAGCTAAGTCAATAAAAATCCACATAACTCAACATCTACATCAAGAAAATCACACATGGATAGTTCACACAACACCTCAACTCATTCAAATCAATCAAATAATCAAATAACTTAGGAAAATACATTAAACATCGATTTACAGTTAGCAAAATTTCAAGGTGTTACAGGATTAGCGTTGAGTCTTGAAATGACCGTTGTCTCACACTAGGAGGTGTGGCGACATGACACACTCTGATAGGAGAGGAAAGGAATAAAAATAAAAATAGCAGCATGTGCTTCTTATTCACGTTGAAAATGACATCTAAGGAATATTCTGTAAAATCCTTATGTTCTCTTCTATTTTTTCCTTTCCTTAAATTCAAATGTTAGTAATTCAAATAAAGAGAGGCAAAACTGAATTTCCAAAAAAAAAAAAGATTGTACTTCCCTTTGCGACTTGTGGAAGCAATGCCTTCCAAGGTTATTTTGATGATGCCAAAGAATCAAGAGTTAAGCAAATTCCAAAGATTCAAGAATCAAATTTCAAGAATCAAGATTCAAGAATCAAGTTTCAAGAATAAGGATTCAAGAATCAAGTTTCAAGAATCAAGATTCAAGGATAATCAAGATCAAGATTCAAGACTTAAGATTCAAGAATCAAGAGAAGACTTAATCTAGATAAGTACTAACAAAGTTTTTCAAAACATTGAGTAGCACAAGAAGTTTTCACAAAATCATTACCAAAGAGTTTTACTCTCTGATAATCGATTACTTGAAGGTAGTAATCGATTACCAGTGTTTTAAAACATTAGATTTCAAATTTCAAGAGCCACAACTTATGTTTAAACTGTTTTAAAACATTTTAAACTTGTGTAATCGATTACACAATACTTGTAATCGATTACCAGAGCTTCTAAACGTTTTAATTTTCAAAATTTAAAATGAAGAGTCACATTTGTTGATGTGTAATCAATTACACCTTAATGGTAATCGATTACCAGTGACTGATTTCGAAAAATAAATTTCCAAAAGTCACAATTCTTCAAGTGACTTGTTTCTGAAGATTTTTTCAAAAGTCACAACTTTTTAAGTGACTAGTTTTAAAGTAATTGCCAAAAGTCACAAACTTTGACTTGAGTCATCAAGAGATTATAAATATGTGACCATGGCATGAATTTCATAATCATCAATGATCTATCTTTCAATCTTTTTTCAACATCATCTTTCAACATCTTTCAATCAATCTTTCAATATCTTCCTACAGAAATTTATGATTCATTTCTCTTCATCTTTCAAAAAGTTTTTGATCAACACTTTCTCTTCCAAGAAAAGTTCTTTGTTCAAAAACTTGTGCTATTCATCTTTTTCATTCTCTTGTCCCTTTGTCAAAAGAATAGAAGGACTAACCGCCTGATAATTCTTTTGATTCTTCCCTTCCCCTTAAGCAAAAGATTTCAAAGGACTAACCGCCTGAGAATTCTTTGTCCCAACACATTGGAGGGTACATCCTTTGTGGTATAAGTAGAGGGTACATCTACTTGGGGATTGTTATACTGAGAACAAGAGAGGGTACATCTCTTGTGAATCAGTTCAAGTTGAGGGTACATCCACTTAGTTTTTTCAAAGAGAACAAGGGAGGGTACATCCCTTGTGGATCTTTGTCTTGTAAAGGATTTTACAAGGTTGAAAGAAATCTCAAGAACCACAGGTTGCTTGGGGACTGGATGTAGGCACGGTTTATGGCCGAACCAGTATAAATCTTGTGTTTGTCTTCTTCTTCCCTACACTTTTTAATTTCCACTGTGTACTTTTAATTATCACTTTTACTTTTGGTTAAGTTTCTATTTCTATTATTTACTCTCTTAACTTAGTAGTAAAAGCCTAATTGAATCTATTAACATTAAGAAGAATAGATTTTAATTAGTCAAGACACGTTCATAATTAATTCAACCCCCCTTCTTAATTATTCTGAGGCCACTTGATCCAACACGACTAGCATTACATTTTTGTACATGTTGGACATCACATATAAGTGTATAAAATGAGTATGTAAGTGACTTCCAACTAGACGTGAGTTATAAAAGCACTCAATGTATAATCATTGGTTTTCATAAAGAGTAGACGCAATTGATTTTACAATGTGTTGGATGCTAGATGTATAAAAAAAAATTCACTTTAAGCATGGACATGACTTGTAGATAACAATTAGGTCCCTACGAAGTTGGTCCTATCCACTTAACATCAACTTATAAGATTATCAACAATCTATACCTTTTTGAAAATATCAAAATCTAAGGTGTGATAGGTTGTCCAGCTTAGTGGATCGTTTAGACCTAACAAGATACTGAACATCAAGGATTTATATAGAAGATTCATCAAAGGCTACATGAAGAGCATCTGATTCAGAATGAAGTTATGCAAAGTCTACATCATAATGATGAAGACCTTGACTATGATTTTCTGAACATCAAAATGATTCAGAAAGACTCAGAATGCATCACTTGGACAATATCAGAACACTGAAGTCTAACAGTTCTTCACTTTCCACATGTTGCGATAATCACTAGAGGCACATCAAAAAGTAAAAACTAATTGCATAAGAAGATGCAAGATTGATGAATGATGAAGTTTTCCATGAAAAGCACTAATGAAAAGCATCAGAACAAAGGACTAAAGAATACTACTTAGTTTAACCTTGGACAGAACACTAACACACCAGCAATTAAACTTCTACTAAGTCTTTTTTGAAATAATCAACTTCAAAATGCTTAAACTTGTGAGAGTGATGAAGTTGTGCTACTTCAGAATATAACATCAATCTGAACTTCATCAAAGGAATTAATAAAGTATGGATTCATTCTCATCAAACATCGGAATGTCTATTATGATGGGTCTTCAGAATGGGAACCTCATAATGGAACCTCAAAATGGTTATGTCTAATGTCACTTCATGATAGTTGTAAAGTGAACCTAATTGCTCCAAATGCTTGTCAGTTGTGTGGAGCCCAGTACGACAATCATATTGGGATTTATTTGAAGCATTTTTCGTGATGCATGAAGAATAAGTTGAAGCATTTTAAAACTACAACATTGTGTGAAAGATCTCTGAGTGAGAAATCTGTGTTTTAGCTTCAACCATCTCTGTGAGAGTGCTCCATTTCTGATTTGCTTTTACAATGCTTGCAATAATCTTAGATAGAAGTGTGAGATTAAGTTCCTAAGTGGGATCCCTCTTGTGAGATGAAATCTGTATTTTGGGTAGTCAAACATAGATCTATTTCTCTGTAAAAGTCCAACATTGGCTGGCAAAGGTGAAACCTAGTGGTGTAGTTGGTCTTGTCGAGGCTAAGATTGAAGTCTAGTGGGACTTGGCAAGTTGTTGAAACCCAGTGGTTTGTTGGTCTAGTTGTGATCTGGTTTTGTTAGTGAAATCTCATCTTTAAGGGTGACGACTGAACATTGACCAAGGTTGGGATGAACCGGTATAAAACCTCTATGCACTCTTCTCTCTTCTTACTTTTGACTTTGTTTTGCACAGATCTGAAAAAACTACTTTTGATCAAAACATTATATATGTTAACCTTTCACCTTTGAAAAAAGATGATCGAACTCAGAAACCAAGAAGGGGTAAATTGGTTTCTAAATCAAATCAAACTTAAAAAACCATAGTTAAAAAAACTTGTTTTCCAAGAATCATATCACAAAATTTTGATAAACCAATATTTAATCAATCACCCTAAACACAAAACCTTTGTTAAAGTTCTTTCTCAAAAAGATATTTTCTTTAACCTTCACTAAATTGATTAGGACTAGAATGAGAAAGAAAGATAAGATCAAGAGATGATGTCCACCAATTTTTATACTGGTTCACTCTCTATCCCTGAAGAAGATAATCTAGTTATCTAATCTAACCCAAATTAGATTTTCACTATGCATATAGAATTCTTACAAGCAATCACAATCAATCTCAGTTCCTACTCCAGAAAAAGAGACTAAGGCACCTAAACCTAGGGTCATTTGTGAATAAGAGCCTAAGAGAAACCTACCTTTAGCTCAAACTAGAAAAGCCTATTCTAGCACGCCTTCATAAATTCATGCATATGCTAACAATGTGTAAAGACACAAAAAAAATAGAGTCAAGGAAAGACACAACCTGATTAATCATATGCAAGAACTTTGCTTGAGTGAATAAGTGTCTTCTTAAACTTGAGACAAATTCACAACTCATTTTTCACCATGAGATCTTCAAAAACAAAGTTTAGAAGTTGTGAATCGCACTTTTCTAAGCACTTAATCTTATCTCTTTAATTCACTTATTTCAGCTCACACTTTCTAGCACACATAAGTGAGAACACAAGGTGGTTATTTATAGAGAAAACGGTTATAACCGCCTATAATCAATTAAATAGTCAACATAATCAATTATTTCAAAGAAGTAATTGATTATATTATCATTTCAATCGATTAAAGTGTTCTTCCTAAAAGCTGGAAAACTTTCAAGAACAATCTAATTGATTAGATTCTTGATGTAATCGATTAAAGTGTTCTTGATCACTTCTAGGAACATTTTTAAGAACAAAGTAATCAATTACAATCAGAGACTCCTGAAAAACCAATTATTGTCTCAACTGAACAGAGTAATCGTAACTTGTAATCGATTAAACCGATACGAGAGTCTCTCTGCAAGCTACAAACACTTGTGTAATCAATTATGATCATCCTTGTAATCGATTAAAACAGAAATTTTTATGCACTAAACAATCTTCTTACACCTACATGATGATGCATGATGTACATATCAAAAGATAGAGACTAAGATGCAACACATAATACAACAATCAATACAAATGCCACTCATTAGAAACCTTTTTATTTAGAAAGAAAGCTTAAAAGTTTTCAAAATCCAAATTGAACTCCTATTCTTGTGGTATTCTAGTCACTTCACTCAGAGCACAGGATAGTTAGCCTCTAAGCTCTCTAGGGCATAGTCTAGACTTTATTTTGTTATATTTGCTATCTTGCATTATTCTTGTTGTTTTGTAGTTTATAATATATAATGACTTTTGTTTTGAACTAATGATATTTTTCATACCCTAATTTCGTCCGGGGACCATTTGTTTGGTGGCATGCAGCCTTCGCTTGACTGCTTCGGGGTACTTAAACACCCATCGTTAGGCAATCCGTGAAGTTCCGCGACATGCCGGAAGTCGAAAGGAAGCATTGTTGCGCAATCCATAAAGTTCCGTAACATTCCAGAAGTCAAAGATGGGATGGTTGCGTAAATCCGTAAAGTTTCACGACATTACGAAAAGAAAACAAGTATCGTTACGTAATCTGTAAAGTTCCGTAACATTACGGAAAAAGAAATAGCAAAAAAGGCAAAAGGGGGTGTATTTAGTAAAAAAGGGTGTGCAAATAGCAACCAGACCCACTTGGACCTTCCAGGGTGTTCCAACAAAAGGCGGTGCCTTCTGGTGGAAGCAACCCAGCTCGCCTGGGCGAGCTGGGCTGCAACCACCTCCCTTTTTTCCCATATAAATAGGGGAAAGAGGGCAGAGCAAATTCGTTCAACCTGTAACATCCTAGAAATTTCTACCCGGAGTTTTCGGAAACAATGTATTTTGAATGATTATATATATATAAGTATTATTCAGTGTATATGCCTATATGTTCTTGGTAGAAGTAGGAATAGTGGGGGCAAGATATGCGGGTTAGGCTAATTAAGGAAGAGAAATCCATAACTGGGAGGTTATGGGTTAATTCTTAATTAATTAGTTTAAAAATCATCGTTTTGCGTGCGACTTAGAATTTAACGAAACCAACCTCTGAACCACGCTCGGGGTTTTATTCTAAGCGTTTTGATATATATATTGCCTACTTTCGAAAACTGGCCCCGACAGACGCAGAGAAACGTGAGGAACTGGAATCAGAGAAATGACACGCAAACCAAGGCAGGATTTTAGCGTAGCAAGGTCAGACTTTTCTCACTGTTTGTGGCTGAGTATGAGTCACAATCAAAAGGGAAAGTGGGCCCTTCTTGCTCCACTCAAATGGAGACATGTGGCATAGCTTAAATAAAATAATAAGAAAAGAGGAAAAAGCCTTTTAAAAACCAAAAAGCAACTCTCTCTCTCTTCACTCAGCAGAAAAAATTGCAGAAGCCTTCTCTCTCCCTCTCCCTCACGTTGCCTTTCTTTCTCCCTCATTCTCCATTGAAGCTCCAAACAAAGCTTCAACCTTTGGTGCCCATTTCTGCTCCAAATCGCGAAAGGAGGACATTTTCGGAGTCGTGAAGCGCGTCTCTACGTGTGGAACTTCGAAATTTCAGGTTTGGGTGGACTTCTTTCTCCTTTGATTTTCGTGGGTATGGGGTTTGGGGAGATATGATGGGTAGTTTTGTTAGTTTTCTGCTTCATGATAGTTATTTGTGAAGACTCTTGTTGAAAGCTTGTTGAACTTGCCATGTTTGGATGAGTTAGACATACCCATTCTGTTTTAGGGTTTTTGTGATGATGTTTGTGATGTTTGTATGCTGAAATTGCTTATGGAAAACTGATAGAGGTGAAGGGTAGAGTTAACCTAGGGTTAGAAAGTGAGAATGTGATGTTATGAATGGAAAAAGAGTGAGGCTTTGAGAGTTGGAAGGTTAAGTCTGAATTCTGTGGTAAATGGAGGTTAAAGTGAGTTAATCCTAGCTAGAAATGTCATTTAGGACTTATGAGAAAGCTTGGACTGTGCTAGAGAAAAAAACAAATGACCAAAGTGAACCAAGAGCCATTTCTAGGGCAAAATTGGGTGTTGAAGAGTCAAATTTTGATTTGGTGGAATTTTAGGTGTAAATCCAGTTTGAACAAGTCTAAATTGATGTTATAGACTTGTGTGAGGTGAGAGTTTGCTTCAAATTTGTCCCATTCTCAATTTCACTTCTAAAGCCTAGAAAATCCATTAAATTGAGGGGTTTTAGACACCTAGATTTTGTGTTGCTGTGGTTTGAAGCTTGACTTTGGTTTAGACATGATTGATACATGATTTGGGACTTGGAGGATTTGATTTGGGCAAGATTGGATGAGGGGAAGTGTGATTTTCGAAATCTGCACTTATGCAGAATTTTGCTGTCAAAATAGGTGCAGCAGGATTTTGGCTTTGTGCAGAAAAATGCTTGTGTGTGATTGGCTGTGGAAAGAGTAGTGCAGAATGAGTTCTGGATGTTTGCTAGTACATCCCAACGGTCAAAATGTAGGCTTATGTACTAGAGACTTCCAGTAAAATTTTCGAGTCGATCCAACGGTTAATGAACCGGAACGAAGGAATTGTTACTGGGGTTTTTAAGTGAGAAAAGCTGTGATTTGGTTGGTGTTTTGGGCAGAGTTTTCTGCCTTTGCTCTGTTTTGCTTGGCTGTGATAGCTTGTGCTGTTTGAATGTTGTATTACTTTGATGTTGGGGAAGCTTGGGAGGATTGATGGGGACCCGGTGTTGAGAGAAACGAGGATATGGGCTACGTGGGAGTACGTGAGCTCAGTTGGAGGTGGGCAACAGGGGATGGTGGGTTTATGCGCGCATTGTGGATGTGGAAAACTTGTTGTGCACCATCGCCCGACCGCCACCTAGTACCACATGTGATGGGTACCCCATAATCCTACAAGCTTGAGATGAGGAAGTGTAGAAGGGTGAACTTCCTGCTTTTATTCGTTGACCACAGAGTGGTACCTGGAGATATGTCGCGGGGGTCAGGAGACCTTGGGGATGTCAGGTGGGGTGCTATTGCCCAAAACCAAGCTTGACCAATCCCGACCCAACCCGGGCATAGTCGGTCAGTGAGAACCTGTGATGTACCTAAGCAGGCGAGCTCCTGGCAGTCAACAGATAAAAGGAACAAAGACCACAAAGCAAGGAGGCTTGTGGTGGCTGGCCAGCTGTGAATCTTGTGTGATATATGGGTTATGGTCTCTGGTAATCGATTACCAAGGGTGGGTAATCGATTACAAGGCTTAGAAATGAAGACAGGAGGCTAAGATGGTCTCTGGTAATTGATTACCAGGGGATGTAATCGATTACCAGGCTTGAAAATGAGGTCAGGAAGCCATGAAGCCTCTGGTAATCGATTACCAAGGAGTGTAATCGATTACCAAGCTTAAAAAGGGAACTGGGAGATGATGGAGGCCTCTGGTAATCGATTACCAGTCTGTGTAATCGATTACACAGAGGAATGGGTCACTGGTAATCGATTACCAGGTATGTGTAATCGATTACACAGTGCATTTTTGCATATTTCATGTCTTGAGGCTGTGTAATTCGAGTTTAGCCTCTGGTAATCGATTACCAAGGCTGTGTAATCGATTACCAGAGATGAAAAGCCTTAAAATACCCCTTTTACTTGCATGTAGTGGTTATGAGACAAATTGTGTGCGGCGCAGTTAGACTTTCGTGAAAGAGCCTACCCCTTTCTTTTCTTCCTTGTAGATCGTGATGGCGGCGCAGCTAATCCATGATCGAGTAGAGATGGAGTGCCTAGAGGGAGCCTGGGAGACCCTCGAAGGCAACACGAGGTGCCGATTTCGGGGCACCATTCGATTCACGGTTACTTCTTTGGTGCATCCAGATGAACCTGCACGGACGCTTCAGCGCACGGTGGAGTGGATACTACCCACGCCTACACCATATCGTCTAGTGGAGCCCGTCCAAGTGATCGAGGTAACGTCATCCGAGGAAGACCCTGAGGAGGATCCCGAGGAGCTACCTCCTGAGCCTGTTGTGGATGCTCTTGACTTTCTAGAGGGTGATGAGGACCCACTTCCTGAGGTGGATTCTCCCGAGGAAGTCATGTCGGCATCTGAGGCAGACTCTACGGAGGATAGTGGCCCGGGGGAGATGGCGATCAGCGGAGGCTCTTCATCATAGTGGACAGTTCCATCGATTAGTTTTATATACTTTTTGAGGGTGGGTGTATCTAGGACTGACTGTTAGGTTTACTCTTTTGTTTTTGTATGGGTAGACCTGATGTATAGGAATTTGATGATTGTATACATGTGGCTGAAGCCACCACTGTGGACGCCTTTGCTCTGGATGACACTATGCATTTTGTAAAACTCCCATATTTTGGACAGCTTTACATGATGAATGTATTTATGATCAATCTTGTTATTTGAGAAGAAAGCATTTGTAACTTTATTTGTAAAAGAGTTTACCGACCGTATTTTATTCTTTTATTTTCACGTGACGACCTAAAGTAATGGCTGGTATATTCTTCCTTTTGAAACAACAAATTAGTTTTAGAGATTACGAACGGTAAGAAAGAATTGACTCCGAATAGAGTGGTGAACTAGCCATTCAGGACTCTATAGTGAGGATTTTCCTTCTAAACCTAGTTATGGTGAAAAGAGAAAGAAATGAAAAAGAAAAAGAAGAAAAAAAAAATTTACCATGGTTTTTGTTAATTAAATCATTACTATTTAACTAGTCATTATTTTGGGGACGCCACAATTGGTGGTATCAGAGCAAAAGTTGGATCCTAGTGAACCTGTTATGGTCTTGCTGTGTGAATGTTGTGTATCTCTGAAACTTGGGAGTAGGTTTCGGGGAGTGACGTTAAGTCACACATTGTGTGTATTTCTGCCTTATTGTCTTGAGCATGGATGTGTGACTGATTCACAGGATTGTTGTGTGTATAAGTATGTATAAAGAGAAGGATGTTGTTATAACTGTCATAGCCTGTGTGGTACACTCTCTCTTTAGGATTTCTTGGGTGCTAATAGTTTCCCTACAGGATAGGTATGGCAGGACGTGGTAGGGATCAGAACCGTGATGTCCTCGACCACATCACAGCTGTGCTGGAAACTCTAGTGCAGGAACGTGATGTGGAGCCGGCGGAGTATCGGGGACTCATGGCTTTCCGTAAGAACCACCCGCCAAAGTTCAGTGGAGACTATGATCCGGAAGGTGCTAGGTTGTGGTTAGCTGAGACGGAGAAGATTTTCGAGGCGATGGGTTGTCTTGAGGAGCATAAGGTTCTTTATGCGACATTTATGCTCCAAGGGGAGGCCGAGAATTGGTGGAAGTTCGTGAAGCCTTCATTTTTTGCACCTGGAGGCGTGATTCATTGGAATGCCTTCAAGGACAAATTCCTGGAAAATTACTTTCCACGAGACCTCAGGAAGCGGAAGGCGAGGGAATTTCTAGATTTGAAGCAAGGAAACATGTCTGTTAGGGAGTACACGGCTAAGTTTAATGAGCTTCTGCAGTATTGGCCTCAATACCAAGATGCTCGGAATGAGGAAGATTTATGTGCTCAGTTTGAGAATGGGCTTCGGTTGGAGATCCAACAGGCGGTTAGTTATATGCAGATCACGGATTTTAATCAGTTGGTGACAAAGTGCAGGATTTTTGAAGATAAGATGAAGGAGAGGCAAGCTAGAGGTGTTGGAGGACCTCAGAAAAACCATCCTTTTAGAGGAAATGGTAACAAGAGGATGAAGCCGTATGCTAGCAACAAGGGGAAGCAACCTATGGCTACCTCCAACATGAGCAAGTCAAGGGGGACTGGGGTACAGTGTTTTCAGTGTGGAGGACCGCATCTTAAGAGAAATTGCCCACAGCTCCAGCAGACACAGGAGAACCGTTGTTATGTGTGTGGCAAGGTGGGCCATTATGCTAGAGAATGTAGGGTGACCGGGAGACCGACGGTGACTGCAAATTCCAACACCGTCAATCGTGGACCCACTAATTCCACAAGGAGCGGTAATGTTAGCAACAACAACACTAGTGGTGGAAGACCAAAAGTACCCTCTCGTGTATTTGCTATGAGTGGTTCAGAAGCAGCTGCCTCCGACGATTTGATACGGGGTAAGTGTTTGATTGCTGATAAACTACTAGATGTACTTTATGATTCAGGTGCCACGCATTCTTTCATATCTCATGCATGTGTGGAGAGGTTGGGGTTATGTGTGACGGAGTTACCATATGATATGGTGGTGTCTACTCCGACGAGCGAGCCTGTAACCACCTCTCGGGTGTGTTTGAAGTGTCCTATAATTGTTGAGGGTCGATCTTTTATGGCGGACTTGATTTGCCTACCTTTAGCTCACCTAGATGTGATCTTGGGGATGGATTGGTTATCTACTAACCATATCTTTCTAGACTGCAAGGAGAAGATGCTAGTGTTTGGTGGAGATGTAGTTCCAAATGAACCATTGAAAAGGGATGCAACCCACGAAGGAACGGAGGATGTTCGAACTTACATGGTGTTGTTCTCCATGAATGTGGAAGAGGACGCTGAAGTTAGTAGTATACCGGTGGTGTCGGAATTTCTAGAAGTTTTTCCTGACGACATTTGTGAATTGCCACCTGAGAGAGAAGTGGAATTCATTATTGACTTGGTGCCTGGGGCGAATCCAGTGTCGATCGCGCCTTATAGAATGTCTCCGGTAGAACTAGCAGAGGTGAAGGCACAAGTGCAGGATCTTTTGAGCAAACAATTTGTTCGTCCAAGCGCATCACCGTGGGGAGCGCCGGTCTTGCTGGTTAAAAAGAAGGATGGAAGTATGAGGATGTGTGTAGACTACCGGTAGTTAAACAAGGTCACTATCAAGAACAAATATCCTCTACCAAGGATAGATGATTTGATTGACCAATTGAGGGGAGCGACGGTATTTTCGAAGATAGATTTGCGATCTGGGTATCATCAAATCCGAGTCAAGAAGGAGGATATCCCAAAGACTGCGTTTCGGACTCGGTATGGGCACTACGAGTATTTAGTCATGCCATTTGGAGTGACTAATGCTCCGGCTATTTTCATGGATTATATGAATCGTATATTCCATGATTACTTGGATCAGTTCGTGGTTGTGTTCATTGATGATATCCTGGTGTATTCAAGGAATGAGGAGGAGCATGAGAAGCACTTGAGGATTGTGTTGCATATCCTGAGGGATAGGAAGTTGTTCGCCAAATTGACGAAATGTGAATTTTGGTTGGAGAAAGTGCAGTTCTTAGGGCACGTGATTTCTAAGGATGGGGTTGCGGTGGATCCGAACAAGGTGGAGTCGGTTATGGAGTGGCAACAACCGACAACTCCAACGGAGGTTCGAAGTTTCTTGGGGTTAGCTGGCTATTATAGAAAATTCATTGAGGGATTTTCTAAATTGGCATTGCCCCTAACTAAATTGACTCGTAAGAATGAGAAGTTTGTCTGGAATGAGAAGTGTGATCAAAGTTTCCAAGAGTTGAAGAGGCGGTTGACGACAGCTCCAGTGTTAATTTTGCCCGACCCTAAGAGGACATTTGAAGTGTATTGCGATGCAAGCGGGCAAGGCTTGGGGTGTGTGTTGATGCAAGAGGGAAGAGTAGTGGCTTATGCTTCACGTCAATTACGTCCTCATGAAGTTAACTACCCGACCCATGACTTGGAACTAGCAGCGGTGGTCTTTGCCTTAAAGATTTGGAGGCATTATTTATACGGTACTCGCTGTGAAGTTTTCAGTGATCACAAGAGTCTCAAATACTTGTTCGATCAGAAGGAACTCAATATGAGGCAACGAAGATGGATGGAGTTCCTCAAGGACTATGATTTTGGTCTTTCATACCATCCGGGAAAGGCTAATGTAGTAGCCGATGCGCTAAGCTAGAAATCTTTACATGTTGCCACTATGATGAGTTTGGAGCAGAGATTGATAGAGGAGTTCCGAGATTTGAATCTAGCAATCGAGATACGACCAAAGAGCTTATTTGTAGGAGCGTTACAGATTACCAATGAATTCGTAGATCACATACGCGAAGCTCAAGAGGATGACCCGTTTTTGCAAGGCAAGGTGTTAGATGTAATGGGGGATAAGGATGTGGAGTTTGAGAAGGACACAACCGGGTTAATTAGATTCAAGGGGAGGATATGTGTGCCATCTTTAGATGATTTGAAAGTTAAGATTTTGGAGGAAGCGCATTAAAGTAGTCTTAGTTTCCATCCAGGAATGACTAAGATGTACCAAGATTTGAAGAGAAGTTTTTGGTGGCATGGCATGAAGAAAGATGTAGCTGAATATGTAGCAAGATGTTTGACATGTCAAAAGGCTAAGGCTGAGCACCAGCGACCGTCAGGAGGATTGAAGCCATTGGAGATTCCGGAATGGAAATGGGAGAGCATATCTATGGATTTTGTATCTAGTTTACCCAAGACTAGTCGTGGACATGATGCTGTGTGGGTCATAGTAGATCGACTCACCAAATCTGCTCATTTTATTCCGGTGAATATGAAGTATAGAATGGAGAAGCTAGTGGAGTTGTACATCAAGGAAGTAATAAGGTTTCATGGAATTCCTTCTAGTATTGTATCTGACAGGGATCCGAGGTTCACTTCGCGATTTTGGACGAGTCTACATGAGGCCTTGGGGACAAAGCTAAAGCTTAGTTCATCTTATCATCCTCAAACAGATGGTCAAACTGAACGAACCATTCAGACTCTAGAGGATCTACTTCGGGCGTGTATTATAGAGCAACAAGGTAGCTGGATGGATTGTTTGCCATTGATTGAGTTTACTTACAACAATAGTTACCAAGCCAGTATTGGTATGGCTCCTTTTGAAGCTTTATATGGACGAAAGTGCAAAACTCCTATTTGTTGGTACGATGATGGAGAAGCAGTACTTCTTGGACCTGAAATGCTACAACAGATTAACGAACAAGTGAAATTGATTCGAGAGAAGATAAAAGCATCTCAGGATAGGCAGAAGAGCTATTATGATAGAAGGAGGAAGCCACTAGATTTTCAGGAAGGAGAACATGTGTTTTTGAAGGTTTCTCCCGTAACCGGAGTCGGAAGAGCTCTCAAATCTAGGAAGTTGACGCCCAAGTATCTAGGTCCGTATCAGATTTTGAAGAAGATTGGGCCTGTAGCTTATCATATCGCCTTACCTCCAAGTTTATCGAATTTGCATCCTGTGTTTCATGTCTCTCAACTGAGATGGTACAACCTAGATCCATCACATATACTTGTAGTGGACGAGGTATAGGTGAAGGATAACCTCACCTATAAAGCACAACCTCAGAAGATCACTGACCGAAGAATGAAGTCTTTGAGAGGAAAGGAGATCGCGTTGGTGAAGGTGCAGTGGGGAACCGATGAGGGTGATTCTACATGGGAGTTGGAGGATAGGATGAGAGAATTGTACCCAAGTTTGTTCATCGAGTAGTTAATTTCGGGGACGAAATTCCTAAAAGGGTGGGAGTATTGTAACATCCTAGAAATTTCTACCCAAAGTTTTCGGAAATAATGTATTTTGAATGATTATATATATATATATATATATATATATATATATATATATATATATATATATATAAGTATTATTCAGTGTATATGCCTATATGTTCTTGTTAGAAGTAGGAATAGTGGGGGCAAGATATGCGGGTTAGGCTAATTAAGGAAGAGAAATCCATAACTGGGAGGTTATGGGTTAATTCTTAATTAATTAGTTTAAAAATCATCGTTTTGCGTGCGACTTAGAATTTAACGAAACCAACCTCTGAACCACGCTCGGGGTTTTATTCTGAGCGTTTTGATATATATATTGCCTACTTTCGAAAACTGGCCCCGACGGACGCAGAGAAACGCGAGGAACTGGAATCAGAGAAACGGCACGCAAACCAAGGCAGGATTTTAGCGTAGCAAGGTCAGACTTTTCTCACTGTTTGTGGCTGAGTATGAGTCACAATCAAAAGGGAAAGTGGGCCCTTCTTGCTCCACTCAAATGGAGACATGTGGCATAGCTTAAATAAAATAATAAGAAAAGAGGAAAAAGCCTTTTAAAAACCAAAAAGCAACTCTCTCTCTCTTCACTCAGCAGAAAAAATTGCAGAAGCCTTCTCTCTCCCTCTCCCTCACGTTGCCTTTCTTTCTCCCTCATTCTCCATTGAAGCTCCAAACAAAGCTTCAACCTTTGGTACCCGTTTCTGCTCCAAATCGCGAAAGGAGGACATTTTCAGAGTCGTGGAGCGCGTCTCTACGTGTGGGACTTCGAAATTTCAGATTTGGGTGGACTTCTTTCTCCTTTGATTTTCGTGGGTATGGGGTTTGGGGAGATATGATGGGTAGTTTTGTTAGTTTTCTGCTTCATGATAGTTATTTGTGAAGACTCTTGTTGAAAGCTTGTTGAACTTGCCATGTTTGGATGAGTTAGACATACCCATTCTGTTTTAGGGTTTTTGTGATGATGTTTGTGATGTTTGTATGCTGAAATTGCTTATGGAAAACTGATAGAGGTGAAGGGTACCTGGAGATATGTCGCGGGGGTCAAGAGACCTTGGGGACGTCAGGTGGGGTGCTATTGCCCAAAACCAAGCTTGACCAATCCCGACCCAACCCGGGCATAGTCGGTCAGTGAGAACCTGTGATGTACCTAAGCAGGCGAGCTCCTGGCAGTCAACAGATAAAAGGAACAAAGACCACAAAGGAAGGAGGCTTGTGGTGGCTGGCCAGCTGTGAATCTTGTGTGATATATGGGTTATGGTCTCTGGTAATCGATTACCAAGGGTGGGTAATCGATTACAAGGCTTAGAAATGAAGACAGGAGGCTAAGATGGTCTCTGGTAATCGATTACCAGGGGATGTAATCGATTACTAGGCTTGAAAACGAGGTCAGGAAGCCATGAAGCCTCTGGTAATCGATTACCAAGGAGTGTAATCGATTACCAAGCTTAAAAAGGGAACTGGGAGATGATGGAGGCCTCTGGTAATCGATTACCAGTCTGTGTAATCGATTACACAGAGGAATGGGTCACTGGTAATCGATTACCAGGTATGTGTAATCGATTACACAGTGCATTTTTGCATATTTCATGTCTTGAGGCTGTGTAATTCGAGTTTAGCCTCTGGTAATCGATTACCAAGGTTGTGTAATCGATTACCAGAGATGAAAAGCCTTAAAATACCCCTTTTACTTGCATGTAGTGGTTATGAGACAAATTGTGTGCGGCGCAGTTAGACTTTCGTGAAAGAGTCTACCCCTTTCTTTTCTTCCTTGTAGATCGTGATTGCGGCGCAGCTAATCCATGATCGAGTAGAGATGGAGTGCCTAGAGGGAGCCTGGGAGACCCTCGAAGGCAACACGAGGTGCTGATTTCGGGGCACCATTCGATTCACGGCTACTTCTTTGGTGCATCCAGATGAACCTGCACGGACGCTTCAGCGGACGGTGGAGTGGATACTACCCACGCCTACACCATATCGTCTAGTGGGGCCCGTCCAAGTGATCAAGGTAACATCATCCGAGGAAGACCCTGAGGAGGATCCCGAGGAGCTACCTCCTGAGCCTGCTGTGGATGCTCTTGACTTTCTAGAGGGCGATGAGGACCCACTTCCTGAGGTGGATTCTCCCGAGGAAGTCATGTCGGCATCTGAGGCAGACTCTACGGAGGATAGTGGCCCGGGGGAGATGGCGATCAGCGGAGGCTCTTCATCATAGTGGACAGTTCCATCGATTAGTTTTATATACTTTTTGAGGGTGGGTGTATCTAGGACTGACTGTTAGGTTTACTCTTTTGTTTTTGTATGGGTAGACCTGATGTATAGGAATTTGATGATTGTATACATGTGGCTGAAGCCACCACTGTGCAGGCCTTTGCTCTGGATGACACTATGCATTTTGTAAAACTCCCATATTTTGGACAGCTTTACATGATGAATGTATTTATGATCAATATTGTTATTTGAGAAGAAAGCATTTGTAACTTTATTTGTAAAAGAGTTTACCGATCGTATTTTATTCTTTTATTTTCACGTGACGACCTAAAGTAATGGCTGGTATATTCTTCCTTTTGAAACAACAAATTAGTTTTAGAGATTACGAACGGTAAGAAAGAATTGACTCCGAATAGAGTTGTGAACTGGCCATTCAGGACTCTATAGTGAGGATTTTCCTTCTAAACCTAGTTATGGTGAAAAGAGAAAGAAATGAAAAAGAAAAAGAAGAAAAAAAAAATTTACCATGGTTTTTGTTAATTAAATCATTACTATTTAACCAGTCATTATTTTGGGGACGCCACACAACCCTCCTGGTATCTAGGATTCACTTGAAAGTAGTGAGAGAAATTGTTTCCGTAAAGAAAATCCAAGCCGAGGCGCTTCCATAACGCTTCCGATACGTTTCTGTGAGCGATTTCGTGACGATTTTCCACCATTCTTCATCGTTCTTCATCGTTCTTTGTTCGTTTTTCATCGTTCTTCGGTCTTCAACCGGTAAGTTTCCGAAATCGAACCTTTCAATTCCTTCTATGTAACCATAGTGGTCCCCACTTGTTTCGCGTGCTTTTATTTTTATTTCGTTTACTTTCCGTACCCCCTTTTGACGTGCTTTAACCATTTTATTTAAGCCATTTTCTCGCCTAATCAAAAATAAAATAAATTTCCACCGATCATTTGAGTTGTGATATCTTTTAATCTCCGTTAGAATAAAATCTGACCGATCTTTCACGCTGTAACCACGTTTAAAACCAAAAAGAGGCAAAATAATAATAAAATAATAATAAAATATCTTTAAATAAAATAATCAAAAAATCAATCGGACGTTTTTCTTTGGGTTTTTCTTAATCGAATTGACTAATAACCAAAGTGTAACTAAGGCTAAAATCAACTCACAAATTAAGTTATGTCATTAAAAATCACCTAAAAACCATTTTAAGGTCCAACGCCTTGAAATCTTTGCTTTTATTGGTTAAACGTGGACTTTTGAAAGCCTAAAATCAACACATGACTTTGTCACCACTTTCAAAAAACCAAGAGATCATTAATGGTCCAATGCCTTAATGTTTTCTCTCCTTTCAAAAGAATCAAAAGATCGTTTAATAGTCCAATGCCTTAAATGACCTTTTATTCAGTCAAAATATATCTTGCAAAAAAAGGATAAAAACAACTTAGCCAACATTCAGTTCTCAAAGAACTACGTAGGTCTGATTTCCTTATCACAATTGAGGAATACGCAGGAGTAAGGGAAACACCCTTGTCGACCACAAAAAGATAAAAAAATCCAAAAGGCATAAAAATACATAAAAACGTAAAAGGGAAAATAAAACAAATTGAAGTCATCTTTTGCACACTCGATTAAAGGTTGTCGTCCCTTGTGACGGACGCGTGGGGTGCTAATGCCTTCCCCGTGCATAAATACAACTCCCGAACCTTTCACACTTAAAGTTCATAGACCACACCTTTCCGGTTTTTCCGACGTTTTCCTCAAATAAACGTTGGTGGTGACTCCGCGCATTTTCCTTTCTTGGAAGACGCACCCGTGAGCCCTTGCGTCGCCCTCCCGCCGAAGGATAGGTTGCGACAGTTGGCGACTCCGCTGGGGACTGTTTTTAGAGAGTTAGGCCTTCTAATCTCGTTGCAATATCATGACTTCGTCTTTTGTCGGTTTCCTTTTATTTCTCTTACGTTCTTGTATATAACTCTATGATGCTTTTACTGTGTTTTTGAAATGTATGCATGAGATAGATATTTATTCATTTGATGCACACAACACCAACAACTTTTTTGCACACACGGTGAGTTGAAAAGGGGCCCTATACCCGGGTCTATGGGAACATAAGGAGTGGAGGTGAATCTGTGGTCATGCTGGGTCTCCGACTTGCTTGATAACAGTGAACCCTCATCTAGAGTTTTTCTCTTTGATAACATATTGTTGTTGGTAGTCCTTACCGCCACAATATGTTTGTCGAAGGGGATGATACCTCTAGAAACCATCAAGAGAGATATGACCACATTGGGAATTATCACTAAAAGCCTTTTAGTTCCTCCCGTTTAGGTCGCTAACATAGGGGCACGAAGTGAACACGCTGCGTGCCTTTTAAACACTGCCATGCATATAACCTAAATGTCATGTACGCCTTTGCTGTATGATTATTTGAGGATATTGCCATGTTGTGTACATCCCCCTGTTGCGCTTTTGTGCATCTGCATCATGTCGTCACGCATGCGTTGTATGTTGGTCTCGTCTTTTGTCACGGGAAGCTGGAAGGTCCATATCACCTTCTTAACTGTACACATGGGACACTACACCCCCAAATGCACAAGTAAGAAGATATGATTTTTCAGTCTCTCGTGTCCGTAAATGCATTCATATCATGCATCGCATGAGCATCCCTTCATGGCATCATAATGAATATATCGTTCCTGCATTTGTCCGTTATCATATTCCAACATCACATTTTGCATGAGTCATTGCATCATCATGCATATGCGTTCAACATACTTTTTGTTCTATAAACTACATACCTTTTGTTTTCATGTTTGCTCATGCATGATCCTTGCGTTTTCCTCGGCAAAACAAAAACAAAAAATGGAGTGTGGAAATTCACACTACATTCTTAGTTGCATGTGTTAGGTACCATGAGCCAACCATGTTGGGATCATAAACCCATTTCTAAAAAAAAAACAAAACAAAATGATTGAGCATGGTACCTAATGCGTGGTTAACTAGGAAATGATGTTTCTTCGGGCATCTCAATCTCATAATTACATTTTCCATGCATAGCATATGTATTCCCGAGTCTTTCATCTCTATGAAATGTTGTCAAGTATTGGCGATCAAAATTGCCATTCCTTGGGTTATGGGGTTGAACCAAGCTCATGCTTTTATGAAAAGGTTCATCAAGTCAAGTTGAAGTATGGAAGTAACCATCTTGCAAAAATTGGGGCAAAAGATGGATCGAGTTACATCGCTGCTTCGTCTACTGCCAAACACATTTAGGATTGTTGATGTCCTTGTTACTTCCAGTTTCACCTTGACAAAGATGTCATGGACCATGTTGAAAATCTAAATTGATTCAACCCCATGTCCTGCATAAAATTTGCAATACTTCAATTGTGCATCATTCGCATACATCCATGCTTTTCATTGGTTGCATTGCTCATTGCATTCTTTCCTTGAAAAAAAATGAACTTAATCATTGTTATCAAAAAGAAAAGAACACGTTTTACGGCGCCCTTACCGAACTCGTACTAGAGTAATGGGTAAAGTGGAGGAGGTGCAAGAGTAGGTGAAGGCCGACACGGAGGCCTTGAAAGAGCAAATGGCCACAATGATGGAGGTCATGATGAGCATAAAGGAGATAATGGAAGCCAATGCGGTTGCAATTACCGCTACCAGCACTATTGATAAGGTGAACCCAATGCCCCCATCTGGCCTCAACCAAATGAATCATCCAACCTCAGATATGGTAGGCAAAAATTTGGGAAGTATGGACGGCCCCATGACATGCAAATTCAAAACGAGCACGCCTTCCCGCCATATGGCTTGCCTCCTAACTATACACCACACAATGTAGCGTACACTTCCAGTGAGAATGTCAATAACTCCACTTCCATACTCATTGAGAGTCGACAACCCCAAACTGATCATGCACATGTCTCTTGACCCATGGGGGAGACACATGAAATTCCCCACCAAAATCTAGCTGACTTCGAGCCTTGCCTCGGATATGCCACTGAAGGGCAAGCAGTTGGTGATATACCCCTACAAAACACTTTGGAGGGCCCTCAGTATCACCCATAACCACACCCCTTGCATTCCACATGGCAGAAATGGGAAAGTTGGATCATCTAGAGGAAAGGCTTAGGGCCATTGAAGGAGGTGAAGATTATGCCTTTGCTAACCTAAAGGAGTTGTTCCTAGTACCCAATATCATCACCCCTCCCAAGTTCAAGGTACCGAACTTTGACAAGTACAAGGGGACTACTTGCCCCAAGAACCATCTAAAGATGTATTGTTGGAAGATGGGGGCATACGCAAAAGATGAGGAACTGCTGATACATTTCTTCCAAGTCTTACTGGGGTAGCTGTTACCTGGTACACTAACTTGGAACTTTCCCGAGTCCATTCTTGGAAGGACCTAATGGTTACCTTCGTTAGGCAGTATCAGTACAATTCTGATATGTCTCCAGATAGGATGCAACTACAGAACATGTGCAAAAAAGGGCATGAATCTTTCAAAGAATACGCCCAAAGGTGGAGGGAGCTGGTAGCCCAAGTGGTTCCCTCAAATGACGGAGAAAGAAATGATAACAATAGTAGACACATTACCAGTGTCCTACTATGAAAAATGGTGGGTTACACACCTCCAAGCTTTGCGGATTTGGTCTTCACCGGCGAAAGGATTGAAGTGGGTCTAAAAAGAGGCAAATCTGATCATCCTGCTTGGATAAATGCAAAAAATGGGGCAAATGAAGAGGGTGAGAATGAGGGAGAAACCCATGTTGTGACTGCCCTTCCTATACGGCCAAGTTTCCCACCAACCCAACAATGTCATTTCTCAGCCAATAACAACCCTTCTCCTTACCCACCACCCAGTTATCCACAAAGGTCATCCCCAAATCAACCACAAAACCCACCTACCACACAACCAATGCTAAACACCACCTTTAGCACGAACCATAACACCAACCAAGAAATGAATTTTGCAGCGAAAAAGCCTGTAGAATTCACCCCAATTCCGGTGTCCTATGCTGACTTGCCCATATCTACTTGATAATTCAATGGTAGCCATAACCTTAGCCAAGGTTCATCAACCTCCATTTCTCCGAGGATACGACTCGAAAGCAATGTGTGCTTATCATGGAGGAGTTCCAGGGCATTCCATTGAGCATTGTATGGCCCTGAAGCATAAGGTGCAAAGTTTAATTGATATGGGCTGGCTGAAATCTGAGGAGAATCGCTTGTGAATCCTAACATTGACAAACGAAACCACACATGGGGCAATTTTTAAAGCTGTTGTTAGATGTCTCTAATGACTCATCAGGATTTTCAAGTTTATGCCATTATCGTAAACCATAGTTACAATGCTAAATAAAATGGATAAATTTGACATCTTTGTCCCTCATCCTCTCGTAATTACATCTTTGCTTCCACTAGAATGTGGGTGCAAGCCATTGGTTTGTTTGCTCAAGCGACCTGCGCACCTGAGTTTGGACTTCCAAGACCGTTCAATCAGAAATTACTCGTCCTGCACGTTGGTGGGGTGCCGTAAAACGACGAGTAAAGCAGAAAAGTTCAAAAAAAGAAAAAGAAAAAAAAAGCATTTGATTGACTGTGTTTTCAAGTAAAATATAGACGTTCAGGTGACCTCATTTTATCATTCCAAAAAGTTTTTTTTTAGAGAGAAGTGAGTTATCAAGAATAGGAGCCACAAGGTTGTGAAAACAAAACAACGATGGATACCTCAAAGCCCTACACTAGGGCAATGAAAGGCACCATGCATAAACCTCAAGCAAACCTAGGGGCAGATTAGAAGCTCTCACCCAATAGGTTCCCTGCTACAAGGTCATGACGAAAGACAACGATTGGTACCTCAAAGCCTTACACTGGGGCAATGAAAGGCACCATGCATAAACCTTAAGTGAACCTAGGGGCAGATTAGAAGTTCTCACCCGATAGGTTCCCTACTACAAGGTCATGATGAAAGACAATGATTGGTACCTCAAAGCCTTACACTAGGGCAATGAGGGGCATCGTGCATGAGCCTCAAGTGAACATAGGGGCAGATCAAAAGTTCTCACCCATCGATGTTTTTAAACGAAAGAAAAGGGGGACAAACCCTAGAATTTCAATGGATTGATTAAACTTCAAACGACTCCATTGCCGTCACTCCAAAATGGTCAAGTGACTAAATCAAACAGAACACGCACTCTGAGGGAGTCCCCAGAGAGATTTGCAAAAGATAGGATGAGGTTGCATGAATTATCACCTCTTTCAAAAGGACAGTCAATTTGTATTTTCCAAAAAAATTAAATCAAAATCAAAATCAAAAAATAGGGAAAGAATGTCATGAACATTGTACTACTTTCCATTGCATTACATTGTTTCACATGAAGTCCGCATTTACCAAATTTCACGACAAAGGTTGCATGCATTTGCATCCCTAAAAATCATGTTAACTGCATAGATTTCCTACATCTAATGTCCAATCTTTTGAATTTGGGATGATCGGCCCTCTCAATGAGTCAATCTCTTGCTTTCTCATAAGGGTGGACCCCTGGGTACTAGTACCCTTACCTTCAGAAAACTACACGTCCTCGCCTTCAGAGGGTTACACGCCCTCACCTTCAAAGGACTGCACGTCCTCACCTTCAAAGGGTTGCAGGCCCTCGCCTTCAGAGGGCTGCATGTCCTCGTCTTCAGAGGGCTACACACCCTCGCCATCAGAGGGTCGCACGCCCTCGCCTTCAGAGGACTACACATCCTCCCCTTCAGAGGACTACACGTCCTCACCTTCAGAGGACTACACATCCTCACCTTCAGAGGACTACACGTCCTCACCTTCAGAGGACTACACGTCCTCGCCTTCAGAGGCCTATGCGTCCTCACCTTCAGAGGGTTGCACGCCCTCACCTTTAGAGGACTGCACGTCCTTGTCTTCAGAGGGCTGCTTGCCCTCACCATCAGAGGACTACACGTCCTCGCCATCAAAGGGTTGCACGCCCTCGCCTTCAGAGGACTACACGTCCTCACCTTCAGAGGACTACACATCCTCGCCATCAGAGGGCTGCACGTCATCGCCTTCAGAGGACTACATGTCCTCTCCTTCAGAGGGCTGCACGTCCTCACCTTCAGAGGGCCACACGCCCTCACCTTTAGAGGACCACACATCTTCACCTTCGGAGGACTACACGTCCTCGCCTTCAGAGGACTACACATCCTCACCTTCAGAGGATTACACGTCCTCGCCTTCAGAGGGCTACACGCCCTCGCCATCAGAGGGCTACACGCCTTCACCTTCAGAGGACTACACGTCCTCGCCTTTAGAGGGCTACACGCCCTCACCTTCAGAGGACTACATGTCCTCACATTCAGAGGGCTGCACGCCCTCGCCTTCATAGGGCTACACGCCCTCGCCTTCAGAGGGCTACATGCCCTCGCCTTCAGAGGACTAAATGTCCTCGCCTTCAGAGGGCTATACACCCTCGCCTTCAGAGGGCCGCACGCTCTCGCCTTCATAGGACTCCACATCTGCGCCTTTAAAGAACTCAAGGTCCTCCGCCCTTAATTCTTAATCGAGGCATGCGCTCCCGGTTAGGGGCTAGTAGTTTGCTTTTATCAGTTCCTAGGCCACCCCCTGATATTGGAGGGCGACCAACTGTGTGTGCACAACCAGAGAGGGAGGCTATCACGCAGCTACTATGCATACCAGGGCAAGATTTCACTCATGCCGCTGCAAAGAGGCGAGTGCGGATCATGCGCACCAACATGACCACTCTTACACAAATATGGATGACGTTGCTACTTAGCAACATTCTGCCCAGCAACCGCAATGCCGATCTCCCCCTGTGGAAGTATCAGTTGGTTTGTGTCGTCCCGACATAGGTTTGTATGCATATGGTTCAACTGATTTCTGATGCCATCTACTATTTGTAGGGATCGCGCCCACAAGACACCTAGTGGACCCGGAGGAGCCCAATAGGGCCCTGGGGTTTCCAGCTCTGGTTACGGGCCTCTGTCAGTCCTACAAGGTGCTCGTCCCCCCCCCCCAGCAAGGTCATGCCATCGTGAGATAGGTAAGTATGCACTTCTCTCAACTGATTTCTGATGTCATTTATTGTTTGCTGGGATCGCGCCCGCAACACACCCAGTGGACCCAGAGAAGTCCAACAGGGTCTTGGAGTTTCCAACTCTGATTACCAACCTTTGTCAGTTCTACGGAGAGCCTGTCACCCCCAACAAGGTCATCAGGCCCCCTATTAGCTGGGCTTTCATCAAGAAGTACTGCGCCCCCAGGCAGGTGCAGGGCGAGGCATCACAGTAGTGGGCAACAGGCGCACTGCCACCACCTCTAAAGCCCCTCAGCTCATCTACAAAGGCTGGAGCGTTGCCTACGACCCATGGCCGACCAACAGGCGACCAAGTCCAAGGCCAAAGATAAGCAAAAGTACTAGGTCTGTGACTGACAAGTCATCACGCGTCCAGCTCAAGATGTTAAAGAAGCGCTACTAGGAGGCAACCTAGTACTCTTTAAATTTCTGCTTGTTATTTGATCACCTTTTGTTTCTGAAGTCATAGTAGGACACACCTAGTTGCTCATGATCATAGGAAATTAAATAAAACAAGCACAAGCTCGGAAGGTAGTCATACCTCACAAAATATATGTATGTGTATTTAGGTAGTGAAAATACCTTAGATATGCATGTATATAGCAAAAATACCTCACAAAATATATATATATATATATATATATATATATATATATATATATATATATATATATATATATGTGTGTGTGTGTGTGTGTGTGTGTGTGTGTGTGTGTGTGTGTGTGTGTGTGTGTGTGTATGTTTAGGTAGCAAGATACCTTGGATATGCATGTATATAGCAAAAAAACCTCACAAAAATATACATATGTTTAGGTAGAAAAATACCTCATGAAAAAAAAAACAAAAGCAAACAAGAACAAAAATATATCTTTCAGCTAAAAAGCCAACATGCTTTTGGAAAGAATTGACTTCCAGCTTTTCTTTGAAAAAAGATTCACTGATCATAACCAATTTTTGAAAAAAAATGTGTATACACCTAAAGGGTGAATGCTGTGAAAATTTTCCCGAACGCCCGAAATAGACTCGGATGAATGCATGAATTGATAAAAGAACATATTTTGGAAACAC
The DNA here is from genome assembly GCF_004193775.1 of Glycine soja. NCBI lineage: Eukaryota > Viridiplantae > Streptophyta > Magnoliopsida > Fabales > Fabaceae > Glycine > Glycine soja. The sequence continues at coordinate 19,572,903 of NC_041020.1, read as the reverse complement.
TGGGTTGACTTAAATAGGGGAAATGAATCCTGAGCCCTAGTGTCACATGACCATAAAAACTTGATGCTTGAGTGTCCACATGGGTGCATGCATGACCAGTTTTGCACAAAATTTCCTAATCATCATTGTTGCATGTGTATCATGGAAATAATGTAGGACATCCCCTTTATCCTTGAACCGCTGGCCAAACCCTGACATATACCATGTCCGGCCGCTCTACAAGCCTTGAGCCAAAATCCCAACTTACCATAAACCTTGAACCAGGGTGAGAATGTTAATCCTTGCCCTCGGAAGAAAACAAAAAAAGAAGGAGAATTCCCAATCAAAGAGTGGGAGAAAGCAAAAAAGAAAGAAAACTCCCAATCAAAAGAGTGGGAGAAAGCAAAAAAAGAAAGAAAATTCTCGATCAAACATCGGAAGAGAAAGAAATATGCAGAAAGGTCTTTGGACCAGACAATATCTGAACAATACAGAATTGTCACCAAGTAAACAAGAAAAGAAAGGAAACCACGACCTAAAGTGGTCCTCTCCCTTTGATTGCCAACCAAAATCCTGTGCGTCGGTGACTTGTTCGCCTCACACTAAACAAAAATAGAAAACGAAAAGGCCAAAAAACACTCAAAGCCAAATTTCCCACCAAAAAACCCATTCCCAAGAAGAAGTCCTATTGGTCCATGATCACGCATGTAATCTTTGATTTGATAGGAAATGATTTGCAAAATCAAGTCATGACATATCTATGGTTCGAAATTAGGATGAAACACTTACCTGTGTGAGATTGATACTCTTTGAGTGATTTTCTTCTATTTTTGTTGGACCCGGTGTTTCCTCTAAATGGTCGTTTAGAAACGAAATGCTAACATCCAAAATCTCATTTATGGTTATGGGAAAATTTCATCAGCATACTCTCCTTCCCCAATAGACCCTTTGTTTTTCATCAAAAATCATGTGTTGCTCTGATCAGTTGGAAGTTTTGTTTCTTTGCTAAAGCATGTTCGCATTTTAGTGAAAAAAACACCGAGACTATTTTAGTCTCACAGTTATCAAGAACTACGTAGGTCTCAGTTCCTCATCACAAATTGAGGATACGTAGGAGCAAGAGCCTCGCTTTTGACGGCCGCCCCACAATTTCTGTCACATTGACCCTGAAGTCAGGTGGCGTGTAGAGATACACAAGTAATTTCTCCGCACAATCAATCTCTGTCATCCTAACCCTTAAAGTTAGGGGCAGGCAGAACTACCCAAGTGGTTATCCGTATAAACATCCACTTGCTATCCATCAGACCCAGAGCATGATAGCATGCAGAGACTAACGTCATCTTCTGCACCATTTGTCAATCCCGGTCCGAGCCCGTTGACATGTGGAGACTTACGTCGTCTACCATGCACCATCAATCTCTGTCATCCTAACCCGTAAAGTTAGGGGGCAAGCGGAAATACCCAAGAGGTTATCCATATAAACATCCTTTCGCTATCCATCAGACCCAGAGCACGATAGCACGCAGAGACTAACATCGTCTTCTGCACCCTTTGTCAATCGCGGTCCGAGCCCGTTAACACGCGAAGACTTACGTCGTCTACCGCGCACCATCAATCTCTATCATCCTAACCCGTAAAGTTAGGGGGCAGATGGAAATACCCAAGTAGTTATCCGTATAAACATCCTTTTACTATCCATCAGACCCAGAACACGATAGTACGCAGAGACTAACATCGTCTTCTGCACCCTTTGTCAATCACGGTCCGAGCCCGTTGACATGCGGAGACTTACATCGTCTACCGCGCACCATCAATCTTTTTCATCCTAACCTGTAAAGTTAGGGGGCAGGCGGAAATACCCAAGTGGTTATCCGTATAAACATCCTTTTGCTATCCATCAGACCCAGAACACGATAGCACACAGAGACTAACGTTGTCTTCTGCACCCTTTGTCAATCGTGGTCCGAGCTCGTTGACACGCGGAGACTTACGTCGTCTACTACGCACCATCAATCTCTATCATCCTAACCCGTAAAGTTAGGGGGCAGATGGAAATACCCAAGTAGTTATCCGTATAAACATCCTTTTGCTATCCATCAGACCTAGAACACGATAGCACGCAGAGACTAACATCGTCTTCTGCACCCTTTGTCAATCGTGGTCCGAGCCCGTTGACACGCGAAGACTTACGTCGTCTACCGCGCACCATCAATCTTTTTCATCCTAACCCGTAAAGTTAGGGGGCAGGCGGAAATACCCAAGTGGTTATCCATATAAACATCCTTTTGCTATCCATCAGACCCAGAGCACGATAGCACGTAGAGACTAATGTCGTCTTTTGCACCCTTTGTCAATGGTGGTCTGAGCCCGTTGACACGCAGAGACTTATGTCGTCTACCGCGCACCATCAATCTTTGTCATCCTAGCCCATAAAGTTAGGGGGCAGGCGGAAATACCCAAGTGGTTATCCGTATAAACATCCTTTTGCTCTCCATCAGACCCAGAGCACGATAGCACGCAGAGACTAACATCGTCTTTTGCACCCTTTGTCAATCGCGGTCCGAGCCCGTTAACACGCGAAGACTTACGTCGTCTACCGCGCACCATCAATCTCTATCATCCTAACCCGTAAAGTTAGGGGGCAGATGGAAATACCCAAGTAGTTATCCGTATAAACATCCTTTTACTATCCATCAGACCCAGAACACGATAGTACGCAGAGACTAACATCGTCTTCTGAACCCTTTGTCAATCACGGTCCGAGCCCGTTGACATGCGGAGACTCACATCGTCTACCGCGCACCATCAATCTTTTTCATCCTAACCTGTAAAGTTAGGGGGCAGGCGGAAATACCCAAGTGGTTATCCGTATAAACATCCTTTTGCTATCCATCAGACCCAGAACACGATAGCACACAGAGACTAACGTTGTCTTCTGCACCCTTTGTCAATCGTGGTCCGAGCTCGTTGACACGCGGAGACTTACGTCGTCTACTACGCACCATCAATCTCTATCATCCTAACCCGTAAAGTTAGGGGGCAGATGGAAATACCCAAGTAGTTATCCGTATAAACATCCTTTTGCTATCCATCAGACCTAGAACACGATAGCACGCAGAGACTAACATCGTCTTCTGCACCCTTTGTCAATCGTGGTCCGAGCCCGTTGACACGCGAAGACTTACGTCGTCTACCGCGCACCATCAATCTTTTTCATCCTAACCCGTAAAGTTAGGGGGCAGGCGGAAATACCCAAGTGGTTATCCATATAAACATCCTTTTGCTATCCATCAGACCCAGAGCACGATAGCACGTAGAGACTAATGTCGTCTTTTGCACCCTTTGTCAATGGTGGTCTGAGCCCGTTGACACGCAGAGACTTATGTCGTCTACCGCGCACCATCAATCTTTGTCATCCTAGCCCATAAAGTTAGGGGGCAGGCGGAAATACCCAAGTGGTTATCCGTATAAACATCCTTTTGCTCTCCATCAGACCCAGAGCACGATAGCACGCAGAGACTAACATCGTCTTTTGCACCCTTTGTCAATCGCGGTCCGAGCCCGTTAACACGCGAAGACTTACATCGTCTACCGCGCACCATCAATCTCTATCATCCTAACCCGTAAAGTTAGGGGGCAGATGGAAATACCCAAGTAGTTATCCGTATAAACATCCTTTTACTATCCATCAGACCCAGAACACGATAGTACGCAGAGACTAACATCGTCTTCTGAACCCTTTGTCAATCACGGTCCGAGCCCGTTGACATGCGGAGACTCACATCGTCTACCGCGCACCATCAATCTTTTTCATCCTAACCTGTAAAGTTAGGGGGCAGGCGGAAATACCCAAGTGGTTATCCGTATAAACATCCTTTTGCTATCCATCAGACCCAGAACACGATAGCACACAGAGACTAACGTTGTCTTCTGCACCCTTTGTCAATCGTGGTCCGAGCTCGTTGACACGCGGAGACTTACGTCGTCTACTACGCACCATCAATCTCTATCATCCTAACCCGTAAAGTTAGGGGGCAGATGGAAATACCCAAGTAGTTATCCGTATAAACATCCTTTTGCTATCCATCAGACCTAGAACACGATAGCACGCAGAGACTAACATCGTCTTCTGCACCCTTTGTCAATCGTGGTCCGAGCCCGTTGACACGCGAAGACTTACGTCGTCTACCGCGCACCATCAATCTTTTTCATCCTAACCCGTAAAGTTAGGGGGCAGGCGGAAATACCCAAGTGGTTATCCATATAAACATCCTTTTGCTATCCATCAGACCCAGAGCACGATAGCACGTAGAGACTAATGTCGTCTTTTGCACCCTTTGTCAATGGTGGTCTGAGCCCGTTGACACGCAGAGACTTATGTCGTCTACCGCGCACCATCAATCTTTGTCATCCTAGCCCATAAAGTTAGGGGGCAGGCGGAAATACCCAAGTGGTTATCCGTATAAACATCCTTTTGCTCTCCATCAGACCCAGAGCACGATAGCACGCAGAGACTAACATCGTCTTTTGCACCCTTTGTCAATCGCGGTCCGAGCCCGTTGACACACGAAGACTTACATCGTCTACCGCGCACCATCAATCTCTTTCAATACTAACCCGTAAAGTTAGGGGGCAGGCAGAAGTACCCAAGTGGTTATCCGTATAAACATCCTTTTGCTATCCATCAGACCCAGAGCACGATAACATGCAGAGACTAACATCGTCTTCTGCACCTTTTGTCGTCCTGGCCCGTGAAGTCAGGTGACATGCAGGGTTACCTTATGGTTACCCACGCCTTTCATCAACCAGGGGGCAAACGAGCCCGTTGACACGAAGAGACTGACATCGTCTTCGGTGCCATTTGCCATCCAGGGACAGCGAGTCAGGTGGCAGGCGGAGATACCTGATGGTCAGCCGCGCCTTTTGTCAACCGAGGGGAATGAATTCGACGGTATCAGGATGATGTTGGTCATTCGGTGCTGATCATTTTCAAAATTTTTGTAGGTTTTTACTCTCGTCGTCCAGAAACATTCAAGCCCAACGACACGCCAGATTCTTCTCTCTTGGGCAGGGACGATCGAGTGCAATGGTGAAGGGAAGTGTCGTGGTTGTCCAACTTTGTCGTTTTCCAGACACTGAAGTTTGTTGGCGCTTCTGATTCCTTTTCTTTTCTTTCTGAATGACAGGTTCCACTGGCGGGGATATTGACCGGCCGAATGATGTTTCGCTCGAACGAAATTAATGTCTTATCTTTACTTCACTTTTATCTCCAATAAAAGATAAGTAAAGAAAGGCAACTGTCATACCCTAATTTCGTCCGGGGACCATTTGTTTGGTGGCATGCAGCCTTCGCTTGACTGCTTTGGGGTACTTGAACACCCATCATTAGGCAATCCGTGAAGTTCCGCGACATGTCGGAAGTCGAAAGGAAGCATTATTGCGCAATCCATAAAGTTCCGTAACATTCTAGAAGTCAAAGAGGGGATGGTTGCGTAAATCCATAAAGTTTCGCGACATTACGAATAGAAAACAAGTATCATTATGTAATCCGTAAAGTTCCGTAACGTTACGGAAAAAGAATCAGCAAAAAAGGCAAAAGGGGATGTATTTAGTAAAAAGGGGTGTGCAAATAGCAACCAGGCCCACTTGGACCTTCCAGGGTGTTCCAACAGAAGGCGGTGCCTTCTGGTGGAAGCAACCCAGCTCGCTTGGGCGTGTTGCGCGGCAACCACCTCCCTCTTTTCCCCTATGAATAGGGGAAAGAGGGCAGAGCAAATTCGTTCAACCCTCCTGCTATCTAGGATTCACTTGAAATTAGTGAGAAAAATTGTTTCCGTGAAAAAAATCTAAGCCAAGGCGCTTCCGTAACGCTTCTGAGACGTTTCCGTGTGCGATTTTGTGAAGATTTTCCACCGTTCTTCGGTCTTCAACCAGTAAGTTCCCGAAATCGAACCTTTCAATTCCTTCTATGTACCCTTAGTGGTCCCCACTTGTTTCGCGTGCTTTTATTTTTATTTCGTTTACTTTCCGTACCCCCTTTTGACGTGCTTTAACCATTTTATTTAAGCCATTTTCTCGCCTAATAAAAAATAAAATAATTTTTCATCGATCATTTGAGTTGTAATATCTTTTAAACTCTGTTAGAATAAAATCCAACCGATCTTTCACGCCGTAACCATGTTTAAAACCAAAAAGAGGCAAAATAATAATAAAATAATCAAAAAATATCTTTAAATAAAATAATCAAAAAATCAATCGGACGTTTTTCTTTGGGATTTTTCTTAATCGAATTGACTAATAACCAAAGTGAAATCAAGGCTAAAATCAACTCACAAATCAAGCTTTGTCATTAAAAATCACCTAAAAACCATTTTAAGGCCCAACACCTTGAAAGGTCCTCTTTGCTTTTATTGATTAAACGTGGACTTTTGAAAGCCTAAAATCAACACATGACTTTGTCACCTCTTTCAAAAAACCAAGAGATCATTAATGGTCCAATGCCTTAATGTTTTCACTCCTTTCAAAAGAATCAAAAGATCGTTTAATAGTCCAACGCCTTAAATGACCTTTTATTCAGTCAAAATATATCTTGCAAAAAAAGGATAAAAACAACTTAAGCAACGTTCAGTTCTCAAAGAACTACGTAGGTCTGATTCCCTTATCACAATTGAGGAATACGTAGGAGCAAGGGAAATACCCTTGTCGACCACAAAAAGATAAAAAAAAATACAAAAGGCATAAAAATACATAAAAACGTAAAAGGGAAAATAAAACAAATTGAAATAATCTTTTGCACACTCGATTAAAGGCTGTCGTCCCTTGTGACGGATGCGTGGGGTGCTAGTACCTTCCCCGTGCATAAATACAACTCCTGAACCTTTCACACTTAAAGTTCGTAGACCACACATTTCTGGTTTTTCTGACGTTTTCCTCGAATAAATGTTGGTGGCGACTCCGCACATTTTTCTTTCTTGGAAGACGGACCCGTGAGCCCTCGCGTCGCCCTCCCACCGAAGGGTAGGTTGCGACAATATTTGTTATCTTCTCTCTACCTTGTGTGTTGTGCTTACATTTGTGATTTTTTTATACACACTTTCTTTTTGGCTTTGTGATGCCAAAAAGGGGAGAAAGATATGATTAATTTGTGTATGTACCTAAATTCTATGATTTGAGAAGATGCTACTAATATGTTTGTTAATCATGATGTAGAACAGGTACAAGGACAAGGAAAACATCAATACACATCATTTGGTTTGGCATGATCAAAACCAAAAAAATGGGATATTGTTGAATCAAAGATTGAAGACTAAATATTAGTCATAGGTTTTTGTTTTAATCATTTTACAATACCAAACAAGTTTTAAAAGATGTGGCATTTATATTGATGTCTTTAGACTAGCCATAATGGGTGATTTAATTTTAGTTTTCTTATACGTATGCTTAGTAGAAGTCAAACATGGCAAACTAATGAATTGATCTCAAAATTTCTTAGAAGCAATGAGTTCAACACAATGTAATCGATTATAAAGTTTAGTAATCAATTACAAAGTGTTAGAACAAGCAACAAACTCACTTCAACTTGAATTTGGCAAGTTTCATCAAATTAATCAATTACCAGTTTCAGTAATCAATTACATAAGTCAATTTCAGCTGAATAAAGACTTTGTGGCTCGAGATAACTGATTACGGTATTTAGTAATCGATTAGATTGCATCTAGAAACTTTTGGATCTTTATGTGAGTCAAAATAATCAATTACCACATTTCATAATTGATTATTCCAGAACCACAAAAGCTTCAAAAGCTCTATGTGAAACGAAATAATCGATTATCACATTTTTGGAAATGTAGAACGAAGAAGAATTTGAACAAATTAATTGATTACCATATTTGATAATCAATTAAATCAAGTTTAACTATTAAAATCATAAATACCCTGACTTGTTTTTTTCTCATTAGTGACTCTTAATGCGAGTTTATCTTTTAGAAAACACATTCTAAGAGTCATATAATGGAATTACTCTGAATTTCTTCAAGAGATTCAAGTTGATCAAGATTCATTCATTCATCATCATGAGTTAATAATCAAAGGAAGAGATAGAAGATGTTGTGATTTACACATCAAAGTGTACTGAGTCCAATTCTAATTCCTTTCTACTTTATTAATCTTGGTTAGGGTCACCAAAGGTTTTTTAGTTGATAGGGTTTCAACTCTTGGAATTTCTTGTTGTAGGGTTCAACAATGTTTTGTTTTTCTCTTGTAGGGTTCAAGAGAAGAGTACTTGATTCACTAATAGTAGAAGTTAGTTAAATATTTCTTTTATTTTTTTCATTTGGTATTTGTAACGGGTCTTCTTATTTAAAATATTGTATCATATTTTAAAAAAATATTATCCTATAACTTTTTCTTATAATTAGATTCGGTTTTTTTTATTTATTTTTTTTATAAATTTATTTATAACAATAGTTATCAATAGAAAGAATTAAAATATATAACACACTGTTTTTTTAGGATTTAATTTTTTTTATAATTGATTTTATAAATAGTTTTACTAATAGAAAGAATATAATTTTGTTTTAAATTCGAAAGGTTTTTTATTGGTTTTATAAATAATTTTGATTTACGTTAATAAACTAATTCTTATAATAGGTTGAAGTTTTGACAACCCAAAGAACTCTTTCTTTAAGAAGAAACAGATTCAATAATTTTAATCTATTTAACCTATTTTTGCGTCACAAACTTCAAAAATTTTACTATAAATTTATAAACTTGATGGGTAACCTTTCCAGAAAAAAGAAGTCAATAATTTGATTTTATTATATTTTAATTCACAAAATATAATAATTTATTATTATTAAACTAAATTTTATAAAATTAATAATAAAAATTAGTCATTGTTAAATTCTCATCCCCTAATATCATAATGTGTTCTGGTTCCGTTCCTGCATAAGTCATTCTACAAAATGATAAAATCCAATGTAATTCTTGTAATCGCACAGGTATCTCCGTTAGTTTTTCATCTAAATTTTGTCCCCCACAAAATTGTCCACTTCGTTTATCTATATTCTATATATATCTATTAATAAAAGAAGACCATTTTGGGACAGGTGTCATCTTCTCCTAAAAAATTGTCCCTTCCTAATACCAATTCGCTTGTCCTTTTTTTCTCCTTTCTTAAATAAATTAATTTTATGAAATTGAAGAAGCAAAAGAGAATAATTTATAATTAGATTTTATGATCAATTATAGATGTAATTAAAAATAATCACTTTTTAATATGGATCATAAAAATCAATACAAATTTTGGTGTGTAACATTAATAACATAAGTATAATGAATTTTTATAATCAATTTAAAAGATAATGTATCAGTTTTTATTACAAAACATAAAAATCAATAAATAAAAAAACTGGTGTGTTGCAATGTCAAAAGTCACTAATCATCATGGTTTAAAATTACATATATGAAGAATATCATTAAAATTATATATATATATATATATATATATATATATATATATATATATATATATATATATATATATATATATATATATCCTATAAATTATTCAACTCATTAATTCAAATTTTATATTTTTTTATTTTCAATAGAATCTTAAATCAATTAAATCATACAAGTATAAAATTACTATATACTATATTTATTATATTTTTGAGTTAGTTATAATAGTTTTTGTTTATTTCATTATTTCATAATAACTTACGTTAAATATTTATTATATTATAATTATAATAATAATGATATTGATAAAAAAATTATTATAATTATTTTACATTAATTTAATGGAAGTAGATATTATGAGGATAGAGTAATGATAATGATAATAATTTATTATATTTTCTTAAACACTAGAATAGTGAATATGATGGTTATAATTGTATTTTGTTATTAAAGAAAAATATTTTGATTCAGATTAATTGATAATATTAATGTATAATATGATTCAAATATATAATATATTAGGAAGGAAATCTAACTTAATTGATTGAACAAAATATCCGACAATCTTTAATTTTCACATATAAAAAAAACATATAACATAATCAAATTATGGCAATTGACAAAATTTATGATTTAAACATTCAAACTATCAATTAAAACATTAAATGTAGATTGGTTTTATATATTACAGTGATATATATATATATATATATATATATATATATATATATATATATATATATATATATATATATATATATATAATATGAATGTATATTCTGATTCAAATTTAAAACAGAACCAAATTTAAAAATCTCAATGATACCAACGTATATAGAGCATGTAAACAGAAAATTACCATTTAGGAATTTAATATATAATTGGTGTAATCCCAACAATAAATTTATGAGTTTTTCTTATTTTATTTTAATCATCTTACCATTTTATTATTAAACTAGGTTTTGGATTCATGCCATGCATGAGATAAAAACAGTATTTGAGTTTTCTTATTTAAATTTTAAGTAATTATTTAATTATAAAAATCAGTATAGACATATGCTAAAAAATATGACAATTTTTACTTAGATTTTTTTTACTATGATTAAATGTCAAATTTATATGCTTGGAAGCAAAATTTCATGAGCACATCTAAAATTTTGACACATTTTCTAGGGGATTTTTTCATCCATGATTATAATAGAATACTCTCTTGATTTGAAAAAACTTAGGATGATAAAAAAAAATGATCATGCAAATCTATTAACTCTAACATAGTTATTGGTGCAATGCACAAATATAAATATGGATCACACAATATAAATAGAATATATAATAGTTTAAAAAATATTATTTTTATAATGTAAAAGTAAAAAAAAAAAAAGAGAGAATATTTTCACATAAAAAAGAAATCTAAACATCACTTTATAAAAGTTGTATACATTAAAAATAAATATAAATATCTAAGAGTCTATTGACATAAAAAAATCAATGGTTATAAAAAAATATCCATATGGATTTGCTCTAATATAAATACTCTTGAATCAAATAAATATAAATATGGATTAGCAAAAAAAATAGAAAAAATAATTGTTTAAAAAATATTTTTTTACTTTCAAATTTTAAAAAGTGAAGGAAATTTTCATATAAAAAAACTTAAATATCATTAATATAAAAATTGTATAAATTAAATTTAAATATAAACATCTAAGAGTCTCTTAACATGAAAAAATCAATAATCATAAAAATTAATCATCCCAATGAATTTGCTCTAGTATGATTACCCGTGCAATGAATGAATATAAATATGGATTAGTACACCATAACTAGAATATATAATTATTTAAAATACATAATTTTTAATACTTACAAATTTTTTTAAAAATAAATCATGTTTTGATATAAAAATAAATTTAAACATCATTAATATAAAAGTTATATACATTAAAATTAATTATAAATATATAAGAGTCTCTTGACATAAAGAAAAAATAATGATTATAAAAAATAAAAAGTCACCCAAATGGATTTGCTCAAGTATGAATACTTGTGCAACAATATGTATTAGCACAACATAAATAGAATATATAATAGTTTAATAAATATAGTTTTATATTTTCAAATTAAAAATGAAATATACTTTGATATAGAAGAAATTTAAGTATCATTAATATAAAAGTTGTATGCATTAAATTTAAATATAAATATCTAAAAGTTTCTAAACAGAAAAAAAAAAATCAATGATTATAAAATAAAATTAATCATTCCAAAGGACTTGTCCTAGTATGATTACTTATGTAACATATGAATATAAATATAGATTAGCACAACATAAATAAAATATATAATTGTTTAAAATATATAATTTTTATACCTTTAAATTAAAAAATGAAGCATGTTTTGATATAAAAAGAAATATAAATATATAAAAGGGATATATATTAAATTTAAATTTAAATATCTTATAGTCTCTTGGTATTAAAAAATAAATGATTAAAAAAATTAATCATCTTAATGGATCTATTAAACTATAATTACTTGTGTGATAAATGAATATAAATATCATAACATAAATAGATTACATAATAGTTTAAAAAATATAATTTTATATACTTTCAAATTTAAAAAAATGAAGAATGTTTTGACATAAAAAAAAATATAAATCAATTAAAATGGATTCGCTCTCCTTTTCACCTTATATACTTAGCGAGCCTCTCAAAGCAAATTAATTAAATTATATAAATCAAGTTTAATAATGCATATTTCATTATTCATTTCATAATAAACATTCTGTTGGAGAAGTGACCTCAAATATCTTAAGAAGGGGGGGGGGGGGGTTGAATTAAGATATTACAAACTATTTCCCCAATTAAAAATTCTACTTTGATTTAAATACAAGTTCCAAGTTCCCTTAAAGATGGATTTCTAAACAATGATTCAAATTAAACAATCTGAATATAAATGTAAAGCAATAATAAATAAAAGAGTTTAAGGGAAGAGAAAGTGTAGACTCAGATTTATACTGGTTCGGCCACACCCTTGTGCCTACGTCCAGTCCAGTCCCCAATCAACCTACTTGAGAGTTCCACTATTTTGTAAAATCCCTTTACAAGTTCTGAACCACATAAGGACAACCCTTCCTTTATGTTCAGATTTCTTTACAACAAGAGACATTCGGTCTCTTAATCCCTTTTTGAGAATTAGAGTGAAGAGAAGAAGAAATCTCTCTTGAAAGAGATAGATTGAACAATTTGAGCACTCAAATAATTCCTTATTGAATTGCAAGTGTATTGGCCAAGGAATCTTAAGAGGATAAGAAGATTTTGCTTTTTGAGAGGATAAGACCTTTTTGTTCTGAAAAACTAAGCAAATTTGTGTTCCAAGTCACATATAAATAGACCTTTGATGACCATGTAAAAACCATTTGAAAAGTTGTGACTCTTGGAAATAATTTTCTGAAAATCTCCTCTGGTAATCGATTACAAGACTTGTGTAATCGATTACAGGCTTTAAAATTTGAATCGTAATGTTCAGTAACTGCTGGTAATCGATTACCATCCATGTGTAATCGATTACACAATGTAAAGTTTAAATTCAAATTTGTAATGGCTATTGTAAATCATTTTTGGCCACTGGTAATCGATTACATCCTCTGGTGATCGATTACCAGAGAGTAAATCTCTTGAAAAAGACTTTTTAACTTAAATTTCTTGGCCAAACCTTTTGCTATTTCAATTTGGAATTCCCTTCCTAAAATACTAGAGATCTTCTTGATGTTGTATCTTGTATTCTTGGATTGTTGTCTTGAATTAAACTTGAGAAGCGCATTTTCATAAGACATCAAATCATCACGATCATATGGCATCATCAAAACATCAAATGCAAAGTCTTTGCTTCTACAATCTCAAAGTCTTTGCTTCTACACATTCATTATTCATGATCTTAAGTTCACCATTGCCACTCTATTTGATCTCTGGATACTTACAACTTTTTTTTTTTTATAAAAAAAATCAATTTTCATTGAAATATAAAAAAATATCTATTCTTACTTTACTTCAAGGAAATACAATTATTATTAAAAGAAAAAGTCAATTATTTATCCAACCAATGACTAATTAAAAAATAAAATAAAAAGAACTACATGAAGATGAATTTTTTACCCAGATAATACAAATAAAATAAAAATTTACCCAAATGATACAAGCCAACAATTATTTACATGCATGATACAACTTACTATTAGTTTCACAAACGACTTCTATTTTTTTTTTCATGAGGAACCGATTTCTTAACATGTTATATATATATTTTTTTTTCCAAATCAACCATATTACATGAGTTCCTGAGGAACCAATGTCATAAGGTCATTTAAAATAAATATGGCCGAGAATGTGTTTTTTTTTCTTATTTTATTTTTTTAAATAGTTTTATAATTTTTTGCACCCTTTTTTTAAAAAATATGTGTTTGATTTTGTTTTTTAAAAATTGATTTGTATTTTTTTGTTACAAATTTAAAAAAAATGAGTTTTATTTGTTTAAATTTTTTAGTTTAAAAATTTATATATATATATATATATATATATATATATATATATATATATATATATTAATTTTAAAAAATATATAATTTATCTACACTTATGTAAAAATTTGAATATAAAATATGTGTTTAAATTGATTAATATACGAAGTGAAAGTTTTAAATAGATTAAATGAAAGCTAAAAATAAAATCTATAATCGATTATAGACCAAACTCAATCATTGTATTTTTTTTATGTACTCATTAACATATTTTATTTTTTACATGTTTGTTTTGTTATCATATCATAAATCCTATAAAAGTTATATTTTTTATAATTATTTTCCCCTCTCTCCCTAAATGTCTTATAATAACATTTTGAATGTTCATCAAATATTTTTTCATATGAAATGATATCACTTATGATATTTATACATATCAAATATTTTGAATTAGTGAGAAGAGAGTAACATTGAATAAAATTTTAAAAGTTACTTTTTAAATTACAATAAAAAAATTAAGTTAATGATAAAATTAATTTTATCTTATTTTCAAATTTTAATTTCATAAATAAATTTTTCTTATTAAAAATAAGTGGAAAAAATATAAATGATAATAAAAAGAAAAGAGCATGTAGCAAATAATTAAAAGAAGATTAAAAATATAGCAACAAGTTCAATTGAACTAAAATATTTAAATTTGAATTAATACAACAAAATTTTACAGATACAATCAATATGGCATATATTCAAAGTTGTTGGCTTGAACCTACATGGTGAGGGCAATTTTTCTTTGAATGACTTGTGATGTGACACACAAAATATCGCTTTGGTTGACTCGATTCTCGAATATCCATTTCAGTGTGCATATGAGTGGAGACAGGACAACCCTTAGTACTTCTTTTCTTTTCTGGGTTAGGGGAGATCATTAGCTCGTGACACGGTGGCCAATAGGCTTCGTTGCACAATTCTTCAAATAATCCTCTACATATGTTAGAGACACTTCCCAACGTATACATGGGATGTATGTAGTTTCTGTACTCATGATTAACATGCTTGCAAGCAGCAACAACATGAGAACAAGGCATATGCAACTTTTGGAATTTGCCATGATCACAAACTTTCATCCATCCTGACCATGAAATTTCCAATGAATTGAACCTCTCTTAGGTTTATTGTCTCATAGATTAAGAACTGTGTGTATGTGTTGCGTCAATTGAATTCAAGAACATTGTGTGGAAGCAATGCTTTCCAAGATTATTTTGATGATGCCAAAGACTCAAGTCAAGAATCAAGAGTCAAGCAAGTTTCAAGAATCAAGATTAAAGTGAAGATTCAAGAGAAGACTCAATTAAGATAAGTATTAAAAGAGTTTTTCAAAATATTGAATAGCACAATTTTGTTCAAGAGAATTTTTCAAAGAAAAATCTTTTACCAAGAGTTTTACTCTTTGGTAATCGATTACCAGAAGGCAGTAATCGATTACCAGTAGCCAACATTCTTTTTAAACTGATTTACAAAGATGTAATCGATTACCATAAGCATGTAATCGATTACCAATATTTTAAAACGTTAGATTTCAAATTTCAAGAGTCACAACTTGTGATAAAATATTTTCAAATCATTTCAAACTTGTGTAATTGATTACACAATACTTGTAATCGATTACCAGTGTTTCTAAATGTTTTGATTTTTAAATTTAAACATGAAGAGTCACATCTGTTGATGTGTAATTGGTTACACTATGATGGCAATCAATTACCAATGACTTATTTTGAAAAATAAATTACCAAAAGTCACAATTCTTAAAGTGACTTGTTTCTGAAGATTTTTTCAAAAGTCACAACCTTTAAGTGACTAGTTTTCAAGAGAGTCACAACTTTTAAAGTGACTAGTTTTCAAAAGAGTCACAACTTTTAAAGTGACTAGTTTTGAAGAAATTGTCAAGAGTCATAAACTTTTAACTTGAGTCATCAAATGACTATAAATATGTGACCATGGCATGAATTTTAAAGTGAAAAACTTTCAGATTTCTTTCATTCATTCAAAGCATTCTTCTAAGAGTTTTTGTTCAAAAATTTCTTTATTCAAGAAATGTTCATTGGCCACCAACTTGTACTATTCTTCTTCTTCATTCCTTCTCTCTCTTGTCAGAAGAATTCAAAGGACTAATCGCCTGAGAATTCTTTTGATTTTTCCTTCTTCCTCTTGCCAGAAGATTCAAAGGACTAACCGCCTGAGAATTCTTTTGATTCTTCCTCTTCCCTTTAAACAAAAGATTTCAAAGGACTAACTGTTGGTCGCTGAATACGACTAACTTTTGTGTATAAAACCTGTGTAAATTGTATCAAACTTCCCCAGTTTATGGTTATTTTGTAGTGTTATAAGTACTTTCTGTTAAGTATAGGTAATAAATACTTAGTACTTCCATTTTGTGTGTTTAATAATCATTTTGTCTCAATTTCAGGTTAATTAGGCGACTTTGAGAAGTGCTTTTTTTCACCTTCCCGCTAAGCCAATCTGCTGGCTTAGCGAGTGTCCGCTAAGCGCAACACTCATTTGCTAAACACGAGGAAGAATCTGGAAGAAGATGAGCTGTACAGGTTCACTGAGCGCACCACTTCACCTCACTAAGCGCACCGCTTCAGTCCATCTGCTGAGCGAGAAAAGCACGCGCTAAGCCGAAATTCACTAATGTGCGCTAAGCATTTCAGAATTGCGCTAAGCGCACGAGCACGAACAAGGCCACCTATTTAAGTCTGAAAGTAGATTTTGAGAAGAGAGTTTGGGCTGAGAGCGAAAGCTTTTCATGTCTAATGATTCTAGAGAGAGAAAGGTCCAAGTTCCAGAGAGTTTTGAGAGATTTTGTTGTGTGAAGATCTACAGAGACCAAAGCTTGAAGCGGAAGCTGTTTTGAGAGCTTGAGATGAGTTTGTGAGTGGTTGTGAGATCCTAGAGGTGAAGGAGGCATCCTCACCACTTGTATTTTTCCAATCCTTCATCTTGTTCTTCTCTTTGTTGTAAAGGAGGCTTCCTAGTTTTGGAAAGCAAAAATCCTCTGTTGGATCTTCCTTGTAGGTACTTGATGTAAATATCTTTCTATCTATTTAATGATGTTTTGTGTGTTCTCTGTGCTATCAGCTTTTCATTCTAGTATGCCTTTACCTTGATCACGTAGATGCATGCTTTGTTAGGGTCATTCAATAGTGGAAATTGGTCTGATTCTGATGACCTTGATAGGACAGGGCTAAGCTGTCGTACTATCATGAGGAATCGGGGTGCAATAATTTAGTTGTAGTATGTTTGTTTTAATGCGGTCCTGGTTGAGTTTAGTCCAACAAGAGGAATCTGAGGATGATGTTTGATCAGGACTAGGCTAAACTATCATTAGGAATCAGGGTTTAGCATCTCAGGAGACACCATAGGAACACATGAGCATTGTTAGATAGAAAATATCCTTTTAGCATCAACCACCTATTGGGAAGACCAACACGTTTTCTACTTGTTTTTTACACATAATTTCTCTCGTGTGATTTTCCTTTTTGCATAGATAGTTTACATACCTATTCATATTCACACTTAGATTTTCACACCAAACTCCTATTCACTGAAATAGCTTACCAAGTAACACAAGTTCCCCGAGAGTTGATACTCGGTTCTTACCGTTTTATACTACTTGTGCGATTCGGTGCACTTGTCGGAAGCGAACAAGTTTTTGGCACTGTTGCTGGGGAACTTTTTTTTTATTTGGAAAGTTAGATCGTTTTTAGGTGTCTATTCTTTATTCGTTATTCTTTGATTATATGTGAATATTTGTTCTCAATTCCTATTTGTCTTCTCTTATTGGATTGGATAACCGCTGTGTCTATTAGTATTTTATATGCATAGATCTCCCATAGGAAATTTAGTTCCTCTGGACTTAGATATTGAAGCTACATTGAGAAGGAACAGGGCTGAGAGGAGAAAGAAAATTCTACAAGACAGAACAATTGCATCCATTCTTGAGGAAGAAACTCGTTTTTCTGATTCATTATCACCTGATTCACCATCATCAAGGGAATCCGCTACTCAATTGCCTGAAACCACTAGCATGGCAGATGAGCAGCACCAGAGGATCACCCTTGAGGATTATTCAAGCAGCTCAGTCCTGTAATTCTTTACTAGCATTGCATGTCTTGAAGTGCAAGTTCACAACATCAACTACCCGTATTCTTTAATTCATTTAATACAGGGGAATTTATTCCAAGGATTACCTAATGAAGAACCCTATGCACATTTGGCAACGTTCATTGAAATATGCAACACTGTTAAGATTATCGGTGTGCCAGATGAAGCTATTAGACTCGACCTATTCTCATTCTCATTGGCAGGAGAGGCCAAAAGGTGGCTTCATTCATTTAAGGGTAACAGTCTGAAAACCTGGGAAGAAGTTTTTGAAAAGTTCCTAAATAAATACTTCCCAGAGTCCAAGACTACGGAAGGGAAAGCTGCAATCTCTTCATTTCATCAGTTCCCTGATGAATCTCTGAGTGAAGCATTGGAGAGGTTCGGAGGTTTATTGAGAAGAACTCCCACCCATGGGTTTTCCGATCCAATTCAATTGAATGTGTTTATAGATGGGCTGAGACCATAAACCAAGCAACTGCTAGATGCTTCTGCAGGGGGAAAGATAAAACTGAAGACCCCGGAAGAAGCAACTGAGCTAATTGAGAACATGTCAGCCAGTGATCATGCCATTCTACGAGACAAAACCCATCAACCCATGAAGAAAAGCTTATTAGAACTATCATCACATGATGCTTTATTGGCACAGAACAAGTTGCTTTCTAAGCAAATTGAGATTTTAACAGAAACACTCGGTAAGCTGACAACTAAATTGTCTATTGGTAAACCTACACACTCTTCTGTTTTGCAGGTTACAGGTTGTACCATCTATGGTGAGGCTCATGAAACGGGCCAATGTATTCCCACTGAAGAAAACACTCAAGAAATTCATTATATGGGAAATCAACAGTGACAAGGGTATACTCAAGGAGGATTTTTAGGCTTCCAGCAGGGTCCCTATAATCAACAAGGACAGTGGAGGACACACCCTGACAACCAGTTCAACAAAGACCAGAGTGGGCCTTCAAACAGGCCAATCCAACAAGGGCCTAACATATTCCAGAGGACTACTAAGCTGGAGGAGACCTTGACTCAGTTTATGCAGGTAACAATGTCAAATCATACAAGCACCGAGTTAGCACTGAAGAACCTTGAGGTCTAGATGGGACAACTAGCCAAGCATATAGCTGACAAGCATTCAACAATTTTGTGGCAAATACAGAACAGAATCCCAAGGAGGAATGCAAACCTTTGATGACAAGGAGTAAGAGGTTTGTGGAAGCTGAGGATGAGGAAAATGTAGTGCACAAGGAGAAAGCGGCTGAAAAGAAAGATATTGAAGTTAAGAAAAATGATGTGAGAGGTGAAGGCAATCAGGAAAAAGGGAAACAAATAATGGTCCAGAATAAAGAATTGAAGGACCAAGAAAAAGAAAAAGAAGTAGAAAAAGAAATAGAAAATGAAAAAATGAAAAAGAAAAAAAAAAATAAGAATGCAAAGAAGAGTAGAAGTGAAAAAGCTGTGGACGAAGGTGTGGAAGTACCATATCCTGTGGTACCTTCCAAGAAGGAAAAAGATCATCATCTGGCGAGATTTTTAGATATTTTCAGGAAACTGGAAATAACGATGCCCTTCGAAGAAGCTTTTGTTAGACAAATGGCCTCAGTTATCTTAAGAAGGGGTGGGGGGGGGGGGGGTTGAATTAAGATAACAAGAACAATTCCCCAATTTAAAATTTCGCTCTCTCTTTTTAGATTAACAATGCACCCTTAACATGAATTACTCAAAAGATAATTCAGAATAAACTTCTTTAAAGGCAAAAGATAAATAGCAATAAATAAAAGAAGTTTAAGGGAAGAGAGAAATGCAAACTTGATTTATACTGGTTTGGTCACTTCCTGTGCCTACATCCAGTCCTCAAGCAACCCACTTGAGATTTTCCACTCTCTTTGTAAAATCCTTTTACAAAGTCAGAATCATACAGGGACAACCCTTCCCTTGTGTTCAGGAATCCTTTACAACAAGAGACCCTCAGTCTCTTAACTATTTTTCATAAGTAAAAAGAAAAGAAGAAGAAATCTCTCTTGAAAGAGACAGATTGTACAATGAAGATCAATCACAATTCCTTATTTGAATATGCAAGTGTTTGACCAAGGAATTCTTTGAGAGGATAAGACATTTCAATTTAGAAAAACTCTCTTAATCTTTTGAGAGGATAAAACTTTTTGGGCAATCAAAAACTCTCTTATTATTCGTGTTTCCAAGTCACATATAAATAGACCTTTGATGGCCATTCATAAACCATTTGAATAAATGTGACTCTTGAAATTTATTTTCTGAAAATCTCCTCTGGTAATCAATTACAATAATTGTGTAATCGATTACAGGCTTTAATAGTTGAATTAAAACGTTTATTAACTGCTGGTAATCGATTACCTATATGGTGTAATCGATTACACAGTCTAAAATTTGAATTCAAATATTTAGTAGCTGTTGTAAACCATTTTTGGCCACTGGTAATCGATTACATCCTCTGGTAATCGATTACCAGAGAGTAAATCTCTTGAAAAACACTTTTTTTAACTCAAATTACTAGGCCAAACCTTTGCTAAATCAATTAGGAATTCCCTTCCTAAAATACTAGTGATCATCTTGATGTTGTGGCTTGTATTCTTGAATCATTTGCATCATTTGCATCAAATCATCATGATCATCATCAAAACATCAAAGTCATTTGCTTCTACAATCTCCCCCTTTTTGATGATGACAATATAAGTCCTGAAATCAAGATTCAAGCAAACAATGTATATACATAAAATTTGTGTTTACTCCCCCTATGTTTTGGAATTGATGATCACTTGATTTCTAACTTTTATCACTTGATTTCTAAGCTTTTTGATCATCATCAAAACACCAAAGATCTTCTACAATCTCCTTCTACAATCTCCCCCTTTTTGATGATGACAATCCCTGAAATCAAGGCAAGCTATATACAATATGATAGCACGTTCACACAACCCTTACTCCCCCTATCTTTTGGCATGTATGCCTAATTTTACTTAATTCTAATTGATTTCTAACCCAAGCTCTCTCAAGTTCTCTCCCCCTTTGGCAACATCAAAAAGAACTAAGCAATACAAACAAAATCCAAACATAGCCAAACATGAAACCAAAATAAATCCACACATTGTTATAACCAACCAAAGCAAAGTCCTGAAATATAATAATAGTGCAAGAGTACGATAACTAGAGCAACAAAAAGCCAAATACACGGCGATAAAACAAAGTACTAAGAATACTTAATTACTAATAAGACTTAGTCATAATAATAATAACAATTAATCTAAGAGGATGATGGAGGCGGTGGTGGTGGATCAAAGCAACTACGGATGAAGGAGACATCTTCTTCAACTTGTGTGAGGCGAATATCCATGCCGGCAAAGCGTGTATCCAATGAGTCGAAACGTTCACCAACATAAGAACGAAGACCTCGTAATTCGGTAAGGACTTCATTCAAGAGTGCTGAATCTTCACGCTGAGGAGGAGGTGAAGGAGTACGTTCATCTTGAGGAGGGAGTGCATCTTTCTTCAGCCATTGACCATTCTGATCCTTACGGTACCCAAAGGAGGTCACTGCACCAACACCAATTGCAAAGGAACGCTTGACTTGAACAAAGGGTTCATCATCAAGCGGAATTTGAAAATGACGCAAAAACAGAGTAATCAAATGTGGATAAGGGAGAGGTGCATTAGCCCGTAATGCCTTATGCATTCGGTACCGAACCAAATGGGCCCAGTCGATCTGACGACCGGTAAGAAAAGCCCACATAAGAATCAAATCCTCCTCAGAGGCTTGTGCTAAATTTGAAGAGCGGGGAAGCAAAATTCTAACAATTATATAATGCATGATGCGATTATCAAATGTGAATGACCCGGCCAGCAATCTACCGGTCATTTCTGCCTGGTCATTGCAGACCATACGGCGAGCATCATGACTAGAATAATCAAACTTCCAGTCATCAACAATGGTGCCCTCAAAAGGTGCACCTTGACTGGGTAAATGAGTTAAAGAAAAGAATAATGACTGATCAATGACCATAGGAATACCATGCACCTCAAAGGTAATAATGCCATCCTGAATTTTTAAATTGCAGTAGAAGACCTTTACAAGTTCAGGATAATGTGGCAATTTTAATGACATGAAATCAACAAGGCCAGAATTTTGAAACACTTGATAGCAATCAAACGTTTCATCATTAAAGAACTCTACGTCTAGGTACTTAGGGTCTAAGATTATTCTATAAGAAAACTGAGAAAGGTACCGTAGATGCTGATTATTGGATGAAAACAATGTTGATGATCTTGGAGATGACAAAGAAGGATGAATAGGTGCTGTGGGTGCTCCGGATGGGCCGTGGTGGCGATGGGCAGCAGCAGCGGCGGTGGAGGATGATCCCTTTCTCTTCTTCGATGGCTCTGCCATTTGATGAATTTTTAGTAGATTTTAATCGGTGGAAGTGAAAGAGGAGTGAAAAAGAGGAAGATTGGGCTTTACGGGACGTGATTTGGTGAAGAATTGAGTGAGATACGAAGGTTGGAAGATTTAGGTATGGAGGACGCGTGAGGGAAAGCCTTGGCTGTGCAACAACTCTGATTTCGTGAGTATTTATAGACGAGGATGAGTTGTAATCAATTACAAGGCTTGGTAATCGATTACAAGAGTAATAAGCCTTCTGGTAATCGATTACAGGATGTTGTAATCGATTACACTAGATGGTAATCGATTACCAGAGCATAAACTAGCCTAGTTCCTCTAAAATAACCTATGTTTATGCTAAATACATCTAACACTATCAATCATCATCACTAATATGTATTTAATTCATTCAAACAAGTATTAATCAAACAATTAACACACACCAATCAAATATAATCAAATACTTACAATTAAACACAATCAAACAAAAGCAATCATCAAAACATAATCAAAGACAATCAACAAACTTTACCTATCCAAATCACTAAGGTCTAAAAGGCCTAATTCTCTTCTTATTGAAAAGAATATATCCTTTGGGAGAGGTTTTGTAAAGATATCAGCAAGCTGATTCTTTGTATCAACAAACTCTAGCAAACAATCTCCCTTTAGAACATGGTCTCTTAGAAAATGGTGCCTAATTTCTTTATGTTTCATTCTAGAATGTTGTATAGGGTTTTTGAATAGATTTATGGCACTAGTATTATCACACCTAATAGGTATGTGATCAAGAAGGATACCATAGTCAGATAATTGTTGCTTCATCCATAAAATCTGTGCACAACAACTGCCGGCAGAGATATATTCCGCTTTAGCAGTGGATAAAGCAACACTGTTTTGTTTCTTACTATGCCATGTTCATCTAATTTATTTCTAAAAACCCATTTTGTTCCTATGACAGGATAATTTTTAGGTTTTTCTACATAACTATAAAATAAAAAAATATTAATGAAAATCAAATATTTAAGGAGTAAACAAACATCAAAAACTCATTCAAAAGTTAACAAAAATCATCAAAGTAATCAATCAAAGACAAGTGACCTGTTGGTATCATTTGATATTACTTGTAGGGCTTATTGATCAAGTGGCCTTTGTTTGTTGAATAAACTTTGATGTATGCCATGTGTTTGGAGAAATTGTTATCAATGTATCGCTTTTGCTCTTCTCCGTTTTCATAGTCTTTCATCATGATACCCAGATTTATGATTTTATTTTTCTGAATCACTTGAAGAATTTTTTTTATTTTTTTTATTTTCTTCCCAAGTGATCTATGCTTTCTTTTCTTTGAGATTCCTCTTGTCGGATTTTTCAATTCTTCTTTCAAAGACAAGATAATCGGATCTCATGTGCCAAGGTTGATTACTTTCATAGCATGATGGGGCTAAGGAGGAGTCTTCTTCTTTCTTCTTTGTATTGATGTTTGATTTTCTTTTATTTCTTTTGTTTCTCAGAAATTTATTGAACCTTTTCACAAAGAGTCTGAAATCATCATCATCTTCTTCTATTTCAGTCAAGTCCTCTTTGTCACTTTCTTCTTGAATAAAAGATGATGAGGCTTTGAATGCTATTCTTTTTCTCTTTATATCATTCTCTTCATGTTGATGGAGTCTCATAAGTTCCATTTCATGTTCTTGAAGTTTTCCAAAGAGAGTGGCAAGAGACATATTAGTGGGATCTCTTGATTCTGCAATTACTTTTGGTTGCCATTGCCTGCTTAAACATCTCAACACTTTGTTAATAAGATCTTCATTAGGAAATATTTTTCCCAATGATGCAAGATGATTAACTATATGAGTAAATCTCTTTTGCATATCTTCTATGGTCTCATATTGAAACATTTTGAACAGTTCATATTCATGTGTGAGAGTGTTTATTCTAGATCTCTTGACATCAGTTGTGCCTTCATAGGTTACTTGCAATGTATCCCACATTTCTTTTGCATTTTTACAATTTGAGACTCTAAAAAATTCATCCATGCCTAATGCAGAAGTGATTATATTTTTTGCCTTTAAATTGTATTGAGCCTTTCTTCTTTCATCATCATTCCATTCTTCTCTTGGTTTTTCTATAATTGCATTTCCCACTACCTTTGTAGGAATAAAAGGACCAACTTCAATGGCATCCCATATATTTAAATCTATGGCCTCAATAAGGATCTGCATTCGGGTTTTCCAATAGTAATAACCCTCGCCATTGAACATAAGAGGCCTATTAATAGAATTTCCCTCAAGAAATGGAAATTTGGATGAGGCCATTTCTATTCTTGAAGTTTTTAAACTTTATACAAGAATCCTGCTCTGATACCACTTGTTAGACAAATGGCCTCAGTTATCTTAAGAAGGGGTGGGGGGGGGGGGGGTTGAATTAAGATAACAAGAACAATTCCCCAATTTAAAATTTCACTTTCTCTTTTTAGATTAACAATGCACCCTTAACATGAATTACTCAAAAGATAATTCAGAATAAACTTCTTTAAAGGCAAAAGATAAATATCAATAAATAAAAGAAGTTTAAGGGAAGAGAGAAATGCAAACTTGATTTATACTGGTTCGGTCACTTCCTGTGCCTACATCCAGTCCTCAAGCAACCCACTTGAGATTTTCCACTCTCTTTGTAAAATCCTTTTACAAAGTCTGAATCACACAGGGACAACCCTTCCCTTGTGTTCAGGAATCCTTTACAACAAGAGACCCTCAGTCTTTTAAATCTTTTTCATAAGTAAAAAGAAAAGAAGAAGAAATCTCTCTTGAAAGAGACAGATTGTACAATGAAGATCAATCACAATTCCTTATTTGAATATGCAAGTGTTTGACCAAGGAATTCTTTGAGAGGATAAGACATTTCAATTTAGAAAAACTCTCTTAATCTTTTGAGAGGATAAAACTTTTTGGGCAATCAAAAACTCTCTTATTATTCGTGTTTTCAAGTCACATATAAATAGACCTTTGATGGCCATTCATAAACCATTTGAATAGATGTGACTCTTGAAAGTTATTTTCTGAAAATCTCCTCTGGTAATCGATTACAATAATTGTGTAATCGATTACAGGCTTTAATATTTGAATTAAAACGTTTATTAACTGCTGGTAATCGATTACCAATATGGTGTAATCGATTACACAGTCTAAAATTTGAATTCAAATATTTAGTAGCTGTTGTAAACCATTTTTGGCCACTGGTAATCGATTACATCCTCTGGTAATCGATTACCAGAGAGTAAATCTCTTGAAAAACACTTTTTAACTCAAATTACTTGGCCAAACCTTTGCTAAATCAATTAGGAATTCCCTTCCTAAAATACTAGTGATCATCTTGATGTTGTGGCTTGTATTCTTGAATCATTTGCATCATTTGCATCAAATCATCATGATCATCATCAAAACATCAAAGTCATTTGCTTCTACAGCTTTGCAGCAGATGCCACTCTACTCCAAATTCTTGAAGGATATGTTAACATGGAAACATAAGTATATTCACCAGGAAAACATCACAGTGGAAGGAAATTGTAGTGCAGTGATTCAAAAGATCCTTCCACCCAAGCATAAAGATCCTGGGAGTGTAACTATTTCTTGTTCAATTGGAGAAGTCATTGTGGGAAAAGCTCTTATTGACCTGGGAGCCAACATTAATCTAATGCCACTCTCCATGTGCGGAAGATTGGGAGAGTTGGAGATAATGTCCACTAGAATGACTTTACAACTAGCTGACCGCTCCATTACCAGGCCATATAGAGTAATTGAAGATGTGTTGGTCAGAGTGAAACATTTTATCTTCCCGGCAGATTTTGTGGTAATGGATATCTGCGAAGATACTGACATTCCTGTAATATTGGGAAGGCCATTCATTTTGAATGCAAGCTGCATAGTTGATATGGGTAGGAGGAAGCTGGAGTTAGGTTTTGAAGATCAAAAAATTGATTTTGATTTATTTGTTGAAGACAAGCCTGCTCCAGAACAAAATGTTTGCTTACAGGTAATGGAAGGTGGTCAAGAGGTTCTGACGGTAAGAACCAAAACATAAGATCACCCAGTGAGGTAAAAGCGTCAAGCTAATGATGTTAAAGAAGCGCTTCATGGGAGGCAACCCAGTTTTAATTTCTGTTATCTTTGTTTTTGCATGCATTTTATCATTTGGAACGTGCTGTATAATTTGTACATTGGAGTTTATCAGCCTATCTTTGAATGTAGATATAAGGGTTTCAATTTCTTGGAAAAGGACTTAAAAATGACTTAGAAACTTATTTTGAAAAAAAAAAAACAGTCCTTTCGCTAAGCGCAGGCCTCGTGCTAAGCGCATAATTGTTCATGCGCTAAGTCGCGAGTCTCAAGCGCTTAGCGCTCAACCTTTGCATCTTAGGCTGATTCATTTCGCTAAGCTAGCCAAGGCTGAGCTGAGCCAAATCCAATTCGATCTGGATTTGGCTAAGCGAAAGCCTAACCGCTAACCGACAGCTTATCCTTGGCTAAGCGCGACCCATTGTCGCCAAACTAAATTCCTTACAACTAGAACTGAGGTTCATGGAGCTAAGCGCCAATCATGGTGGCTAAGCTGACTAACTTTTGTGTATAAAACCTGTGTAAATTGTATCAAACTTCCCCAGTTTATGGTTATTTTGTAGTGTTATAAGTACTTTCTGTTAAGTATAGGTAATAAATACTTAGTACTTCCATTTTGTGTGTTTAATAATCATTTTCTCTCAATTTCAGGTTCATTAGGCGACTTCGAAAAGTGCTTTTTTTCACCTTCACGCTAAGCCAATCTGCTGGCTTAGCGAGCGTCCACTAAGCGCAACACTCATTGGCTAAGCGCGAGGAAGAATCTGGAAGAAGATGAGTTATACAAGTTCACTGAGTGCACCGCTTCATCTCACTAAGCGCACCGCTTCAGTCCAACCGCTGAGCGAGAAAAGCACGCGCTAAGCCAAAATTCACTAATGTGCGCTAAGCGTTTTAGAATTGCGCTAAGCGCACGAGCACGAACAAGGCCACCTATTTAAGCCTGAAATCAGATTTGTGAAGAGAGTTTGGGTTGAGAGCTGAAGCTTTGCATGTCTAGTGATTCTAGAGAGAGAAAGGTCCAAGTTCCAGAGAGTTTTGAGAGATTTTGCTGTTTGAAGATCTACAGAGACCAGAGCTTGAAGCGGAAGCCGTTTTGAGAGCTTGAGATGAGTTTGTGAGTGGTTGTGAGATCCTAGAGGTGAAGGAGACATCCTCACAACTTGTATTTTTGCAATCTTTCATCTTGTTCTTTTCTTTGTTGTAAAGGAGGCTTCCCGGTTATGGAAAGCTAAAATCCTCTGTTGGATCTTCCTTGTAGGTACTTGATGTAAATATCTTACTATCTATTTAATGATGTTTTATGTGTTCTCTGTGCTATCAGCTTTTCATTCTAGTATGCCTTTACCTTGATCATATAGATGCATGCTTTGTTAGGGTCATTCAACAGTGGAAACTGGTCTGATTCTGATGACCTTGATAGGACAGGGCTAAGTTGTCTTAGTATCACGAGGAATCGGGGTGCGATAATTTAGTTGTAGTATGTTTGTCTTAATGCGGTCCTGGTTGAGTTTAGTCCAACAAGAGGAATCTGAGGATGATGCTTGATCAGGATTAGGCTAATCTATCATGAGGAATCAGGGTTTAACATCTCAGGAGACACCATAGGAACACATGAGCATTGTTAGATAGAAAATATCCTTTTAGCATCAGGCACCTATTGGGAAGACCAACACGTTTTCTACTTGTTTTTTACACATCATTTCTCTTGTGTGATTTTCCTTTTTGCATAGATAGTTTACATACCTGTTCATATTCACACTTAGATTTTCACACCAGACACCTATTCACTAAAATAGCTTACCAAGTAACACAAGTTCCCCAAGAGTTTGATACTCGGTTCTTACCATTTTATACTACTTGTGCGATCCGGTGCACTTGCCGAAAGCGAACACTAACCGCCTAAGATATCTTTTGTTTCCCCTTACAAAGATTCAAGGGACTAACCGCCTAAGAATTCTTTGTCTTAATACATTGGAGGGTACATCCTTTGTGGTACAAGTAGAGCGTACATCTACTTGGGTTGTAATACTGAGAACAAGAGAGGGTACATCTCTTGTGGATGAGTTCAAGTGGAGCGTACATCCACTTGGTTGTTCAAAGAGAACAAGGGAGGGTACATCCCTTGTGGATCTTTGCTTGTAAAGGATTTTACAAGGTTATTGGAAATCTCAAAAACCGGTGGTTGCTTGGGGACTGGATGTAGGCATGGATTATTGCCGAACCAATATAAATCTTGTGTTTGTTTTCATTTGCCCTACACTCTTTATCTTTCCGCTGTGCACTTTTTATATACGTTTTACTTTTGTCTAAGTTAATGTTTTGATTCCTTACTTTCTCATAACTTAGTAGTAAAGCCAAATTGAATCTAGTAACATTAAGAAGGATAAGTTTTTTAATTAGTCAAGACTCGTTCATAATTAATTCAACCCCTCCTTCTTAATTATTCCAAGGCCACTTGATCCAACAAGTGGTATCAGAGCAGGTATCTTGAGAAAAGTTTCACAACTTCAAGATAAATGGCCTCTTTAAATTCTCTATTTTTCAAAAATAATTTCAGGTATAGGTCAAATCTGAAATCATTTCAAGATCATGACGAAGACCAAGCCAAGTTATGTCTCATGACAAAATCTCATGAGAACAACGAGGAAGAATCTGTAAGGAAGAAGTGGTACATCGACAGTGGATGTTCCAAGCATATGACGGGAGATGTATCCAAGTTTACAACCATTTCCCCCAAGAAAATTGGACATGTTACATACGGCGACAACAACAAAGGAAAAATCATTGGAGTCAGCAAAATAGGTACGAGTTCCTCCACTCCCATTGAAAATGTGTTACTTGTAGAAGGTTTAAAGCATAGCCTATTAAGTGTTAGTCAATTATGCGATAGAGGATATAAAGTATCTTTTGATTCTGAAAAATGTGTTATCAAGCATGAGCATGACAAAGACATTGAGCATATAGGTTTCAGAGAAAATAATGTTTACATGATTGATTTGAAACAAAAATCTGAAAAATGATAAATGCTTTTTAAGTAAAGATAGTGATCCTTGGTTATGGCATAAGAGAATTGCTCACATTAACATGGATCATCTAAATAGATTAATCTCAAAAGACCTAGTTGTTGGTTTACCAAAATTAAAGTTTGAAAAAGATAAATTATGTGATGCATGCCAAAAAGGTAAACAAACAAGAGCATCTTTTAAATCTAAAAATATTGTCTCTACCACTCAACCATTACAATTACTGCACATGGATTTGTTTGGACCCTCTAGAGTCACGAGTTTTGGTGGTAGTTACTATGCATTAGTAATTGTTGATGATTATTCTAGGTATACTAGGACTTTATTTCTTACTCACAAAAATGATGCATTTCATGCATTTATGAGACTTGCCAAAGTCATCCAAAACAAGAAAAGTCTCAAAATCATCTCCATTAGAAGTGATCATGGAGGTGAATTTGAAAACAAGGATTTTGAAATGTTTTGCAATGAACATGGCATAGAACACAACTTTTATGCACCTAGGACACCCCAACAAAATGGTGTAGTAGAAAGGAAAAATAGATCTTTAGAAGAAATAGCTAGAACCCTTTTATATGACACTCCACTTCCAAAATATTTTTGGGCTGAAGCTGTCAACACCGCATGTCATATTATGAATAGAGCCTTAATAAAACCCATTCTTAAGAAAACCCCATATGAATTGTTTAACAATAGAAAACCAAACATTGCACATTTACATGTTTTTGGATGTAAATGTTTTGTCCTAAACAATGGTAAAGAAAGCCTAGGTAAATTTGATGCTAAGGCGGATGAGGGCATCTTCCTTGGTTATTCCCTACATAGCAAAACCTTTAGGATATACAACAAAAGAACCATGACAATTGAGGAATCAATACATGTTTCTTTTGATGAAACTAATATTACCTCTCTGAGAAAGGAGTTTCTTGATGATATTGCGGATTCTTTGGAAGATATGCACAATCAAGAAAGGAATCTAAAAAGGAAGAGAAATGAAGAAAACAAGGATGTTCAAGATGACATAGCCCAAGAAAATGATGATCTTCCCAAAGAAGCCATAATAGATACTCTCTAAAAGGAAGAGAAATGAAGAAAACAAGGATGATCAAGAAATCATCCTCTTGACAATATCATCGGAGATATCTCAAAAGGGGTAACAACTAGACACTCTCTCAAAGATTTATGCAATAACATGGCATTTGTTTCTATGGTAGAACCTAAAAACTTCAAAGAAGCAATAATAGATTATCAATGGATAGTTGCTATGCAAGAAGAGTTAAATCAATTTGAGAGAAATAATGTTTGGGAACTAGTTGAGAAACCACATAACCACCCCATTATAGGAACAGAATGGGTATTTAGAAATAAGCTATATGAAAATGGTATAGTAATTAGAAATAAAGCTAGACTATTTGCAAAAGGGTACAACCAATAAGAAGGGATAGACTATAAAGAAACCTTTGCACCCGTAGCTAGATTAGAAGCCATTAGGATGCTTTTAGCTTATGCATCTATTATGAACTTTAAACTATATCAAATGGATGTCATGAGTGCCTTCCTAAATAGTCTAATCCAAGAGGAGGTATATGTAGAACAACCTCCCGGGTTTGAAGACTCACAAAAATTAGATCATGTCTATAGATTAAAGAAAGCACTTTATGGATTAAAACAAGCACCTAGGGCTAGGTATGAAAGATTAAGTAAATTCCTATTAGAAAGAATTTCATTAAAGGAAAGGTAGATACCACCTTATTCATAAAGAAGAAGAATAATGATATCTTATTGGTACAAATTTATGTTGATGATATAATCTTTGGATCTACTGATGAATCTTTGTGCAAGGAGTTTTCTATTGACATGCAAAGTGAGTTTGAGATGTCCATGATGGGTGAGTTAAATTACTTTCTTGTACTACAAATCAAACAAACAAATGATGGGATCTTTGTAAACCAAGCAAAATATTGCAAGGAACTTATCAGGAGATTCGAAATTGAGAACTCAAAACACTTGGCTACTTTTATGAGTACTGGTTGCTACCTTGACAAAGATGAGTTCGATCAACCCGTTGATGAAAAACAATATAGAGGTATGATTGGATCTTTACTTTACTTATCTGCAAGTAGGGCAGATATTATGTTTAGTGTGTGCATGTGTGCAAGATTTCAATCACATCCAAAGTTTTCACATCTAACTGCAGTAAAAAGAATCATAAGATATCTCTTAGGAACAGTTAACTTAGGATTATGGTACCCTAAAAATTCTTTATGCAATTTAATAGGATACTCAAATTCAGATTTTTCCGGATCCAAAACAGATAGGAAGAGCACTAGTGGCACATGTTAGTTCATAGGGTCTACTCTTGTCTTTTGGCACAGCAAGAAGCAAAATAGTGTAGCATTATCCACAGCCGAAGTAGAATACATCTCTGCTGGCAGTTGTTGTGCACAGATCCTGTGGATGAAACAACAACTATCTGATTATGGGATTGTATTAGACCATATTACCATAAAATGTGACAACACAAGCGCCATAAATATATCTAAGAACCCAGTCCTCCACTCTAGAACTAAGCACATATAAATTAGGCATCATTTTCTTAGTGATCATGTCCTAAAAGGTGACTGTGTTCTAGAATTTGTAGATACCAAAAACCAACTCGTAGACATCTTCACAAAACCACTAGCCAAAGATTCTTTCTACACCATTAGAAGAGAATTAGGACTTCTAGATGTTAGTGACTTAGACAAATGATTTGTTTTATGACTTATTTGATACATATGCTTTTATTATGATTTGTGGATAATTTATTATCTTGTTTGATTTTTTATAAGTTTCTCCTTTTTCTTGTATGAATACATTTCTTGTATGTTTATCCATTTGTGTATGATTTTATGTTACAATGCATTTTGGCCTTTTTGATGTTGCCAAAGGGGGAGAGAAAATGGGTATTTTAGAAATCAAGATATTATATTTTCAAAGATTTAAAATTAAGCATAAATTCAAAAAGAAAGGGGGAGAAAGAGATGAGTGAATGATAGAACAAAACTTGCATGTATTCTCTTGATTTCAGGATTGTCATCATCAGAAAGGGGGAGATTGCGGAAGCAATGCTTTCCAAGATTATTTTGATGATGCCAAAGACTTAAGTCAAGAATCAAGAGTCAAGCAAGTTTCAAGAATCAAAGAGTCATTCAATCAAAGCAAGTTTCAAGAATCAAGATTAAAGTGAAGATTCAAGAGAAGACTCAATTAAGATAAGTATTAAAAAAGTTTTTCAAAATATTGAATAGCACAATTTTGTTCAAGAGAATTTTTCAAAGAAAAATCTTTTACCAAGAGTTTTACACTCTGGTAATCGATTACCAGAGGGCAGTAATCGATTACCAGTAGCCAACATTCTTTTCAAAATGATTTACAAAGATGTAATCGATTGTAGAAGCAAGATTCATGATGAATCAAGATTGATTCCAGGAGTTTTGATGATAACAAAGATGATGACAAAAAGCTCAAAAGTCAAAGATCACTTCATGATAACAAAGATGATGACATTCAAGATTGAGTCAAGAACACTTCAAGGATCAAGAGGAAATTTGATTTCAAGAATCAAGAATCAAGATTCAAGATTCAAGATTCAAGAATAATCAAGATCAAGATCCAAGACTCAATGATTCAAGAATCAAGAGAAGACTTAATCAAGATAAGTATTAAAAAGTTTTTCAAAACATTGAGTAGCACAAGAAGTTTTCACAAAATCATTACCAAAGAGTTTTACTCTCTGGTAATCGATTACCAAATTATAGTAATCGATTACCAGCGGTTTTAAAACATTAAGATTTTCAAAATTCAAAATGAAGAGTCACATCTATTGATGTGTAATCGATTACACCTTTATGGTAATCGATTACCAGTGACTGATTTCGAAAAATTCATTTCCAAAAGTCACATTTCTTTAAGTGACTTGTTTCTAAAGATTCTTTCAAAAGCCATATCTTTTTAAGTGATTGGTTTTTAAAGGAATTGCCAAGAGTTACAAGTTTTGACTTGAGTCATCAAGAAACTATAAATATGTGACCTTGGCATGAAACAATTAGAACAACAATCTCATTCATATCTATAATCTCTTTCAATCAATATATCTTTCAATCTATCTTTCAACATCTTCTTTCATTTCTTTCAGAACTTTCTAGTTTCATCTTCTCTTCATCTTTCTAAAAGTTTTTGTTCAAAACTTTCTCTTCCAAGAAAAGTTCTTTGTTAAAAAACTTGTGCTATTCATCTTTTCATTCTCTTCTCCCTTTGCCAAAAAGAATTCGCCAAGGACTAACCGCCTGAATTCTTTTTGTGTCTCTCTTCTCCCTTTTCCAAAAGAACGAAGGACTAACCGCCTGAATTCTTTTGTGTCTCCCTTCTCCCTTGTCAAAGAATTCAAAACAACACAATCTGAGAATTCTTTTGATTCTTCCCTTTCCCATAAACAAAATATTTCAAAGGACTAACTGCCTGAAATTTGTAAGTTTCCGTAACTTTACGAAAAAAGAATCACCAAAAAAGGCAGGGGGGTGTATTTAGTAAAAATGGGGGTTCAAATAGCAACTAGGCCCACCTGGGCCTTCCAGGATGTTCCTCCAGAAAGTGGTTGCTTCTGGAGGAAGCAACCTAGCTCGCCTGGGCGAGCTGGGTGGCAAGCTCCTCCCCCATTTTCCTATAAATAGGGGGAGGAGTGAAGGAGAAAAATGTTCAGCCCTTCTGGTATTTTGGGATCACTTAAAATTAGTGAGAAAAATTGTTTCCGTGAAGAAAATCCAAGCCGAGGCACTTCCGTAACGTTTCCGTGGGTGATTTCGCAAAGATTTTCAACCGTTCTTCGACGTTCTTCGTTCGTTCTTCGGTCTTCAACTGGTAAGTTCCCGAAATCGAACTTTTCAATTCATTCTATGTACTCTTAGTGGTCCTCATTTGTTTCACGTGCTTTTATTTTCATTTCATCTACTTTCCGTACCCCCTTTTGGCGTGCTTTAGTCATTTACTTAAGTCATTTTCTCGCCTAATCAAAAAATAAAATAAATTTCCACCGATCATTTGAATTGTAACATCCGTTAATTTCCGTTAAAATGAAATCCGATCGTTCGGTCATGCCGTAACCATGTTGGAAACCAAAAAAAGGTAAAATAATAATATAATAATAAAAAATATCTTTTAGTAAAATAAATCAAAAAAATCAATCGGACGTTTTTTCTTTGGGATTTCTCTTTCTTAAATCGAATTGACTAATAACCAAAGGGAAACTAAGGCTAAAATCAATTCATAAACCAAACTTTTGTCATCGCCTAAAAAAGCCATTTTCAAAGGTCCAACGCCTTGAAATGGTCTTTTCCGCTTTTATTGGTTAAGTGTAGATTTCTAAAAAGCCTAAAATCAATATGTAACTTTGTTACCTCTTTCAAAAATAAAGAAATCATTAATGGTCCAATGCCTTAATGTTTTCTCACTTTTCAAAAGAATCGAAAGATTGTCTAATGGTCCAACGCCTTAAATGACCTTTCATTCAATAAAAACATATCTTGCAAAAAAGGATAAAAAAATAACTTAACCAAAATGCTTTGTTCACAAAGAACTACGTAGGTCTGATTTTCTCGTCACAATTGAGGAATACGTAGGAGCAAAGGGAAACACCCTTGTCGACCACAAAAAGATAAAAATATAAAAAGGCATAAAAAGACATAAGAACGTAAAAAGGGAAAATAACATAAATTGAAGTCATATTTGCACATTTGATTAAAGGCTGTCGTCCCTTGTGACGGACGTATGGGGTGCTAATACCTTCCCCGTGCGTAAATACAACTCCCGAACCTTTCACTTAAAGTTCGTAGACCACGTCTTTTCCGATTTTTTCGACGTTTTGCTCAAATAAACGTTGGTGGCGACTCCGCGCGTATTCCTTTCTTGGAACACGCACCCGTGGGTCACGCGTCGCCCTCCAGCCGAAGGGTAGGTTGCGACACATCCTTTGTGGTACAAGTAGAGGGTACATCTACTTGGGTTGTTGACTGAGAACAAGAGAGGGTACATCTCTTGTGGATCAGTTCTAGTGGAGGGTAAATCCACTAGGTTGTTCAAAGAGAACAAGGGAGGGTACATCCCTTGTGGATCTTTGCTTGTAAAAGGATTTTTACAAGGTTGAAAAGAAATCTCAAGGACCGCAGGTCGCTTGGGGACTGCATGTAGACACGGGTTGTTGTCGAACCAGTAAAAAACTTGTTAGTGCTTAGCTCTACTGAGTTTTAAAAGATTGGCTAAGATTTTGTTAAAACATAAGCACTTAGACAATGAAGGAAAGCTGGAGTTGCTGCACATGATGTCCAACGTTATGTCAAGGAATAAGATCGGGCTGCACAATGCACAAGGCAAGATAAAATGTCAAATGAAGAATTGAAGTTGCAGGATCCACGATGTCGGATACAATGTCCTGACATCCTGCCCGAAAATACTGGAGTTGCTGCACAATGCATAAGTCAAGATAAAATGTCAAATGAAGCATTGAAGCTGCAGGATCCACGATGTCGGATACGATGTCCTGACATCTTGCCCGAAAATACTGGACACATAAATCTGTTATATCTTTAACAGATTATTGTGCAGTTAGCAAAAGATTAGATGATCTATCTTTAGGAACGAATTAAAAGATCATTAAAGTTCGAATTACAAACTAGAAGAGTTCGTTCAGGGATTAAAGATTAAAGATTAAAGATTCAAACTAAAAGATCAAACGTTATCTTTTAGATCTTTAAGTGCAGATTTTCAGGAAGAAGATAGATCTCATCCAGCACAAGTAGTTGTAGCCCAGAAACGCACACTGCTATTTAAACATGAAGGCTGCACGGGTTTGAGTACCAAGTCCGGGATTGAAAAGTTATTTTGTGAGTTTTGGGACTTGAGTCTTTTGTGAGCCACCTTGATGGTACCCTAACATCAAGTGTTGGACCTGAGTGTGTAGAGTTGATCTCTAGTGTGTAGAGTTGATCTCTAGTGTGTAGAGTTGATCTCTTTTGTTCAGAGTTGATCTCTGGTGTGTCTTTGATTTAATTGTAAACACGGGAGTGTGATTGAGAGGGAGTGAGCGGGGTTTCTCATATCTAAGAGTGGCTCTTAGGTAGAGATCGCACGGGTAGTGGTTAGGTGAGAAGGTTGTAAACAGTGGCTGTTAAACCTTGAACTAACACTATTTTAGTGGATTTCCTCCCTGGCTTGGTAGCCCCCAGATGTAGGTGAGGTTGCACCGAACTGGGTTAACAATTCTCTTGTGTTATTTACTTGTTTAATCTGTTCATACAGTCAAACACAATCTGCATGTTCTGAAGCGTGATGTCGTGACATCCTGTACGACATCTGTCCCCAGTATCAGAATTTCAATTGGTATCAGAGCAGGCACTCGAAATCACTGAGTGAGATCTAGGGAGATAAATTCTGATGAACATGGAGAAAGAAGGAGGACCAGTGAACAGACCACCAATCCTAGATGGAACCAACTATGAATACTGGAAAGCAAGGATGGTGGCCTTCCTCAAATCACTGGATAGCAGAACCTGGAAAGCTGTCATCAAAGGCTGGGAACATCCCAAGATGCTGGACACAGAAGGAAAGCCCACTGATGAATTGAAGCCAGAAGAAGACTGGACTAAAGAAGAAGACGAATTGGCACTTGGAAACTCCAAAGCTTTGAATGCTCTATTCAATGGAGTTGACAAGAATATCTTCAGACTGATCAACACATGCACAATGGCCAAAGATGCATGGGAGATCCTGAAAACCACTCATGAAGGAACCTCCAAAGTGAAGATGTCCAGATTGCAACTATTGGCTACAAAATTCGAAAATCTGAAGATGAAGGAGGAAGAGTGTATTCATGACTTCCACATGAACATTCTTGAAATTGCCAATGCTTGCACTGCCTTGGGAGAAAGAATGACAGATGAAAAGCTGGTGAGAAAGATCCTCAGATCCTTGCCTAAGAGATTTGACATGAAAGTCACTGCAATAGAGGAGGCCCAAGACATTTGCAACATGAGAGTGGATGAACTCATTGGTTCCCTTCAAACCTTTGAGCTAGGACTCTCGGATAGGGCTGAAAAGAAGAGCAAGAACTTGGCGTTCGTGTCCAATGATGAAGGAGAAGAAGATGAGTATGACCTGGATACTGATGAAGGTCTGACTAAGGCAGTTGTGCTCCTTGGAAAGCAGTTCAACAAAGTGCTGAACAGAATGGACAGGAGGCAGAAACCACATGTCCAGAACATCCCTTTCGACATCAGGAAAGGTAGCAAATACCAGAAAAGGTCAGATGAAAAGCCCAGTCACAGCAAAGGAATTCAATGCCATGGGTGTGAAGGCTATGGACACATCATAGCTGAATGTCCCACTCATCTCAAGAAGCAGAGGAAAGGACTTTCTGTATGTCGGTCTGATGATACAGAGAGTGAACAAGAAAGTGATTCTGACAGAGATGTAAATGCACTCACTGGGAGACTTGAATCTGCTGAAGATTCAAGTGATACAGATAGTGAAATCACTTTTGATGAGCTTGCTATATCCTATAGAAAACTATGCATCAAAAGTGAGAAGATTCTTCAGCAAGAAGCACAACTGAAGAAGGTC
Organism: Glycine soja; assembly: GCF_004193775.1. NCBI lineage: Eukaryota > Viridiplantae > Streptophyta > Magnoliopsida > Fabales > Fabaceae > Glycine > Glycine soja. The sequence goes on along the minus strand of NC_041020.1, from coordinate 19,534,575 downwards.
ATTGCAGATCTGGAGGCTGAGAAGGAGGCACATGAAGAGGAGATCTCTGAGCTTAAAGGAGAAGTTGGTTTTCTGAACTCTAAGCTGGAAAACATGACAAAATCAGTAAAGATGCTGAATAAAGGCTCAGATATGCTTGATGAGGTGCTACAGCTTGGGAAGAATGTTGGAAACCAGAGAGGACTTGGATTTAATCATAAGTCTGCTGGCAGAACAACCATGACAGAATTTGTTCCTGCCAAAAACAGCACTGGAGCCACGATGTCACAACATCGGTCTCGACATCATGGAACGCAGCAGAAAAAGAGTAAAAGAAAGAAGTGGAGGTGTCACTACTGTGGCAAGTATGGTCACATAAAGCCCTTTTGCTATCATCTACATGGCCATCCACATCATGGAACTCAAAGCGGCAGCAGCGGAAGGAAGATGATGTGGGTTCCAAAACACAAGATTGTTAGTCTTGTTGTTCATACTTCACTTAGAGCATCAGCCAAGGAAGATTGGTACCTAGATAGCGGCTGTTCCAGACACATGACAGGAGTTAAAGAATTCCTGGTGAACATTGAGCCCTGCTCCACCAGCTATGTGACATTTGGAGATGGCTCTAAAGGAAAGATCATTGGAATGGGAAAGCTAGTTCATGATGGACTTCCTAGTCTGAACAAAGTACTGCTGGTGAAGGGACTGACTGCAAACCTGATCAGCATCAGTCAGTTGTGTGATGAAGGATTCAATGTAAACTTCACAAAGTCAGAATGCTTGGTGACAAATGAGAAGAGTGAAGTTCTAATGAAGGGCAGCAGATCAAAGGACAACTGTTACCTATGGACACCTCAAGAAACCAGCTACTCCTCCACATGTCTATCCTCCAAAGAAGATGAAGTCAGAATATGGCATCAAAGATTTGGACATCTGCACTTAAGAGGCATGAAGAAAATCATTGACAAAGGTGCTGTTAGAGGCATTCCCAATCTGAAAATAGAAGAAGGCAGAATCTGTGGTGAATGTCAGATTGGAAAGCAAGTCAAGATGTCCCACCAGAAGCTTCAACATCAGACCACTTCCAGGGTGCTGGAACTACTTCACATGGACTTGATGGGGCCTATGCAAGTTGAAAGCCTTGGAGGAAAGAGGTATGCCTATGTTGTTGTGGATGATTTCTCCAGATTTACCTGGGTCAACTTTATCAGAGAGAAATCAGAAACCTTTGAAGTATTCAAAGAGTTGAGTCTAAGACTTCAAAGAGAAAAAGACTGTGTCATCAAGAGAAACAGAAGTGACCATGGCAGAGAATTTGAAAACAGCAGGTTCACTGAATTCTGCACATCTGAAGGCATCACTCATGAGTTCTCTGCAGCCATTACACCACAACAAAATGACATAGTGGAACGGAAAAACAGGACTTTGCAAGAAGCTGCTAGGGTCATGCTTCATGCCAAAGAACTTCCCTATAATCTCTGGGCTGAAGCCATGAACACAGCATGCTACATCCACAACAGAGTCACACTTAGAAGAGGGACTCCAACCACACTGTATGAAATCTGGAAAGGGAGGAAGCCATCTGTCAAGCACTTCCACATCTTTGGAAGTCCATGTTACATCTTGGCAGATAGAGAGCAAAGGAGAAAGATGGATCCCAAGAGTGATGCAGGAATATTCCTGGGATACTCTACAAACAGCAGAGCATATAGAGTATTCAATTCCAGAACCAGAACTGTGATGGAATCCATCAATGTGGTTGTTGATGATCTAACTCCAGCTAGAAAGAATGATGTCGAAGAAGATGTCAGAACATCGGGAGACAATGTAGCAGATGCAGCTAAAAGTGGAGAAAATGCAGAAAACTCTGATTCTGCTACAGATGAATCAAACGTCAATCAACCTGACAAGGGTCCCTCCATTAGAATCCAGAAGATGCACCCCAAGGAGCTGATTATAGGAGATCCAAACAGAGGGGTCACTACAAGATCAAGGGAGATTGAGATTGTCTCCAATTCATGCTTTGTCTCCAAAATTGAGCCCAAGAATGTGAAAGAGGCACTGACTGATGAGTTCTGGATCAATGCTATGCAAGAAGAATTGGGGCAATTCAAAAGGAATGAAGAAGTCTATGTGGAGCAGCCAAGGGGATTTGTAGACCCAACTCATCCAGATCATGTATACAGGCTCAAGAAGGCTCTCTATGGATTGAAGCAAGCTCCAAGAGCTTGGTATGAAAGGCTAACAGAGTTCCTTACTCAGCAAGGGTATAGGAAGGGAGGAATTGACAAGACTCTCTTTGTCAAACAAGATGCTGAAAACTTGATGATTGCACAGATATATGTTGATGACATTGTGTTTGGAGGGATGTCGAATGAGATGCTTCGACATTTTGTTCAACAGATGCAATCTGAATTTGAGATGAGTCTTGTTGGAAAGCTGACTTATTTTCTGGGACTCCAAGTGAAGCAGATGGAAGACTCCATATTCCTCTCACAAAGCAAGTATGCAAAGAACATTGTCAAGAAGTTTGGGATGGAAAATGCCAGCCATAAAAGAACACCTGCACCTACTCACTTGAAGCTGTCAAAGGATGAAGCTGGCACCAGTGTTGATCAAAGTCTGTACAGAAGCATGATTGGGAGCTTACTATATTTAACAGCTAGCAGACCTGACATCACCTATGCAGTAGGTGTTTGTGCAAGATATCAAGCCAATCCCAAGATAAGTCACTTGAATCAAGTAAAGAGAATTCTGAAATATGTAAATGGCACCAGTGACTATGGGATTATGTACTGTCATTGTTCAGATTCAATGCTGGTTGGGTACTGTGATGCTGATTGGGCTGGAAGTGCAGATGACAGAAAAAGCACTTCTAGTGGATGCTTCTATCTGGGCAACAATCTTATTTCATGGTTCAGCAAGAAGCAGAACTGTGTGTCCCTATCTACTGCAGAAGCAGAGTATATTGCAGCAGGAAGCAGCTGTTCACAACTAATTTGGATGAAGCAGATGCTGAAGGAGTACAATGTCGAACAAGATGTCATGACATTGTACTGTGACAACATGAGTGCTATTAATATTTCTAAAAATCCTGTTCAACACAGCAGAACCAAGCACATTGACATTAGACATCACTATATCAGAGATCTTGTTGATGATAAAGTGATCACACTGAAGCATGTTGACACTGAGGAACAAATAGCAGATATTTTCACAAAGGCTTTGGATGCAAATCAGTTTGAAAAACTGAGGGGCAAGCTGGGCATTTGTCTGCTAGAAGACTTATAGCAATTACTTCTATTTGAATGTGCTCAAACGTTAATAGCACATTCATTACTGGGCCAAAACAGATTTGACCGTTGCTTCACACGCCCCTCTACATTCTTCATTCAAATTTATATTTGCGTGGCATTCGTGTTTTCACCAGCATTTCCCGATAGTTCTCTGAGATTTACGAAATCATTCCAAACGATCTGCTTCTCCATGGCTACCTCACCAAAAGAAATTTCAGCTCCTGGTTCACCCTCTGTACCATCATCTCCGCACCAGGAACAACCAGAATTCAACATCCAACCCATACAAATAATTCCTGGTCAAGCTTCTGTCCCTGAGAAACTGGTTCCCAGAAGACAACAGGGAGTGAAGATTGCTGAAAACCCTAGCCTTGCAACAAGTCCTAGGGAAGTAGACACGGAGATGGACAAGAAAATCCGCAGTATTGTGAGTAGCATTTTGAAAGACGCCTCTGTTCCTGATGCTGAGACAGATGTTCCAACATCTTCCACCCCAGATGTTGCTGTCCCTGAAGCTGATGAAGATGTCCCAACATCTTCCACCCCAAATGTTTCTGTGCCTGATGTCAATAAAGATGGTCCAACATCTTCCGGCCCAAATGCTGAAGTACTCTCTTCCCCCAGCAAAGAGAGATCAACAGAGGAAGATGATCAAGCCGCAGAGGAGACTCCTACACCACGGGCACCAGAACCTGCTCCAGGTGACCTCATTGACCTGGAAGAAGTAGAATCTGATGAAGAACCCATTGCCAACAGGTTGGCACCTGGCATTGCGGAAAGACTACAAAGCAGAAAAGGAAAAACCCCCATCAAGAGGTCTGGACGAATCAAAACTATGGCCCAGAAGAAGAGCACTCCAATCACTCCTACCACATTCAGAAGGAGCAAGGTTGCAATCCCCTCCAAGAAGAGGAAAGAAATTTCCTCATCCGATTCTGATGATGATGTCGAACTAGATGTCTCGACATCTAAGAGGGCCAAGAAATCTGGGAGAAAGGTGCCTGGAAATGTTCCTGATGCACCATTGGACAACATCTCTTTCCACTCCATTGGCAATGTTGAAAAGTGGAAATATGTGTATCAACGCAGACTTGCGGTTGAAAGAGAACTGGGAAGAAATGCCTTGGATTGCAAGGAGACCATGGACCTCATTAAGGCTGCTGGACTACTGAAGACAGTCACCAAATTGGGAGACTGTTATGAAGGCCTAGTCAGGGAATTCATTGTCAACATTCCCTCTGACATAACAAACAGAAAAAGTGATGATTATCAGAAAGTATTTGTCAGAGGAAAGTGTGTTAGATTCTCCCCTGCTGTGATTAACAAGTACCTGGGCAGACCTACTGAAGGAGTGGTGGATATTGATGTTTCTGAGCATCAGATTGCCAAGGAAATCACTGCCAAACGAGTCCAGCATTGGCTAAAGAAAGGGAAGCTTTCAGCAGGGAAGCTAAGTGTGAAGTATGCAATTCTGCACAGGATTGGAGCTGCAAACTGGGTACCCACCAATCATACTTCCACTGTTGCCACAGGTTTGGGTAAATTTCTGTATGCTGTTGGAACCAAGTCCAAATTTAATTTTGGAAACTATATTTTTGATCAAACTGTTAAGCATTCAGAATCTTTTGCTGTCAAATTACCCATTGCCTTCCCTACTGTATTGTGTGGCATTATGTTGAGTCAACATCCAAACATGTTAAACAACATTGACTCTGTGATGAAGAGAGAATCGCCTCTATCCCTGCATTACAAACTGTTTGAGGGGACACATGTCCCAGACATTGTCTCGACATCAGGGAAAGCTGCTGCTTCAGGTGCTGTGTCCAAGGATGCTTTGATTGCTGAACTCAAGGACACATGCAAGGTGCTGGAAGCAACCATCAAAGCCACCACAGAGAAGAAGATGGAGTTGGAACGGCTGATCAAAAGGCTCTCAGAAAGTGGCATTGATGATGGAGAAGCAGCTGAAGAAGAAGCAGCTGAAGGAGAAGCAGCTGAAGAAGAAGCGGCTGAGGAAGAAGAAGAAGCAGCCGAGGAAGAAGCAGCAGAGGATACTGAATCAGATGATGATTCTGAAGCCACCCCATGATCATCAGACCTTTATGTTTTTGCTTATTACTAGCTAAAGGGGCATGTTCCTTTGAATAATTGTTTACTATGGGTCTGTAATATTTGCACCTTAAGTTCATGCATTCTACTTTTGTCAAATTCTGTCTAAAAAGGGGGAGTAATAGTATTATGCTTGCTATTATGCATGATTTTGAGTAGTAGGATACTATGTATGCAATAGTAGTATTATGCATGATTGATACGATGTATGGCAGTAGGATACGATTTGATACGATGTATGGCAGTAGGATACGATGTATGCATGATTCATGATTTTGAGGGGGAGTTGCATGTATATGACTTTGAGGGGGAGACTGCTGCTGCTGATGACTGATGTAAGCTACTAGTAGCTGATAGAAGATGCTGCAGTAAGAGCATGAAGACAGGGGGAGCAAAAAGCTGATGTCACATGAGATGTCTCGACATCCTGGAAAAGACTAGTAGCTGATAGAAGATGCTGCAGTAAGCATGGAGACAGGGGGAGCAGAAGCAGAAAGCTGATGTCATGAGAGATGTCTTGACATCCTGGAGAAGACTTGTAGATTTGCAACTTGAAGAATTTCCGCTGTGCTTGATTACTCTGATAATGGAAGTTGCTGATCCCACTTGCATAACTGCTCGTACCTGCTCAGGAAGTGTCTAAGTATGTTTTAGACAAAATTTGCCAAAGGGGGAGATTGTTAGTGCTTAGCTCTACTGAGTTTTAAAAGATTGGCTAAGATTTTGTTAAAACATAAGCACTTAGACAATGAAGGAAAGCTGGAGTTGCTGCACATGATGTCCAACGTTATGTCAAGGAATAAGATCGGGCTGCACAATGCACAAGGCAAGATAAAATGTCAAATGAAGAATTGAAGTTGCAGGATCCACGATGTCGGATACAATGTCCTGACATCCTGCCCGAAAATACTGGAGTTGCTGCACAATGCATAAGTCAAGATAAAATGTCAAATGAAGCATTGAAGCTGCAGGATCCACGATGTCGGATACGATGTCCTGACATCTTGCCCGAAAATACTGGACACATAAATCTGTTATATCTTTAACAGATTATTGTGCAGTTAGCAAAAGATTAGATGATCTATCTTTAGGAACGAATTAAAAGATCATTAAAGTTCGAATTACAAACTAGAAGAGTTCGTTCAGGGATTAAAGATTAAAGATTAAAGATTCAAACTAAAAGATCAAACGTTATCTTTTAGATCTTTAAGTGCAGATTTTCAGGAAGAAGATAGATCTCATCCAGCACAAGTAGTTGTAGCCCAGAAACGCACACTGCTATTTAAACATGAAGGCTGCACGGGTTTGAGTACCAAGTCCGGGATTGAAAAGTTATTTTGTGAGTTTTGGGACTTGAGTCTTTTGTGAGCCACCTTGATGGTACCCTAACATCAAGTGTTGGACCTGAGTGTGTAGAGTTGATCTCTAGTGTGTAGAGTTGATCTCTAGTGTGTAGAGTTGATCTCTTTTGTTCAGAGTTGATCTCTGGTGTGTCTTTGATTTAATTGTAAACACGGGAGTGTGATTGAGAGGGAGTGAGCGGGGTTTCTCATATCTAAGAGTGGCTCTTAGGTAGAGATCGCACGGGTAGTGGTTAGGTGAGAAGGTTGTAAACAGTGGCTGTTTGACCTTGAACTAACACTATTTTAGTGGATTTCCTCCCTGGCTTGGTAGCCCCCAGATGTAGGTGAGGTTGCACCGAACTGGGTTAACAATTCTCTTGTGTTATTTACTTGTTTAATCTGTTCATACAGTCAAACACAATCTGCATGTTCTGAAGCGTGATGTCGTGACATCCTGTACGACATCTGTCCCCAGTATCAGAATTTCAAAACTCTTGTGTGTTTGTCTCCTTCTTCCCTACTCTTTTAATTTGCACTGTGCACTTTAATTCTTGCTTTTACTTTTGGTTAAGTTTCTTTTCTATTCTTTATTTTCTTAACAACATAGTAAAAGCCTAAGAAGAGTAAATTTTTAATTAGTAAATGTTTAGGAATAATTAATTCAACCCCCCATTCTTAATTATTCTGAGGCCACTTGATCCAACATCGATTACCAATATTTTAAAACGTTAGATTTCAAATTTCAAGGGTCACAACTTGTGATAAAACATTTTCAAATCATTTCAAACTTGTGTAATCGATTACACAATACTTGTAATTGATTACCAGTGTTTCTAAACATTTTGATTTTTAAATTTAAACATGAAGAGTCACATTTGTTGATGTATAATCGATTACACTATGATGGTAATCAATTACCAGTGACTTATTTTGAAAAATAAATTACCAAAAGTCACAATTCTTAAAGTGACTTGTTTCTGAAGATTTTTTCAAAAGTCACAACCTTTAAGTGACTAGTTTTTAAGAGAGTCACAACTTTTAAAGTGACTAGTTTTCAAAAGAGTCACAACTTTTAAAGTGACTAGTTTTGAAGAAATTGCCAAGAGTCATAAACTTTTAACTTGAGTCATCAAATGACTATAAATATGTGACCATGGCACGAATTTTAAAGTGAAAAACTTTCAGATTTCTTTCATTCATTCAAAGCATTCTTCTAAGAGTTTTTGTTCAAAACTTTCTTTATTCAAGAAAAGTTCATTGGCCAAAAACTTGTGCTATTCTTCTTCTTCATTCCTTCTCTCTTTTGCCAGAAGAATTCAAAGGACTAACCGCCTAAGAATTCTTTTGATTCTTCCTTCTTCCTCTTGCCAAAAGATTCAAAGGACTAACCGCCTGAGAATTCTTTTGATTCTTCCTCTTCCCTTTAAACAAAAGATTTCAAAGGACTAACCGCCTGAGATATCTTTTGTTTCCCCTTACAAAGATTCAAGGGACTAACCGCCTAAGAATTCTTTGTCTTAACACATTGGAGGGTACATCCTTTGTGGTACAAGTAGAGCGTACATCTTCTTGGGTTGTAATATTGAGAACAAGAGAGGGTACATCTCTTGTGGTTGAGTTCAAGTGGAGCGTACATCCACTTGGTTGTTCAAAGAGAACAAGGGAGGGTACATCCCTTGTGGATCTTTGCTTGTAAAGGATTTTACAAGGTTATTGGAAATCTCAAGAACCGGTGGTTGCTTGGGGACTGGATGTAGGCATGGGTTGTTGCTGAACCAGTATAAATCTTGTGTTTGTTTTCTTTTTCCCTACACTCTTTATCTTTTCGCTGTGCACTTTTTATTTACGCTTTACTTTTGTCTAAGTTATTGTTTTGATTCCTTACTTTCTCATAACTTAGTAGTAAAGCCAAATTGAATCTAGTAACATTAAGAAGGATAATTTTTTTAATTAGTCAAGACTCGTTCATAATTAATTCAACCCCCTCTTCTTAATTATTTCGAGGCCCTTGATCCAACACATTGTGAGTGTTTTCCTTTCTAAGTGTGTCTTTGATGGCCTTGTTTAGTACTTCCATATAAACTTGATCAGATGCAAGCATTGTTGCGGCTTCTGTCCTTCTTTTGTTGAACAATGCATAACACCTTGTCGCAACCTACCCTTCAGCGGGAGGGCGACGCGAGACTCATGGGTGTGTCTTCCAAGAAAGGAAAATGTGCAGAGTCGCCACCAACGTTTATTTGAGGAAAACGTCGGAAAAACCGGAAAGGTGTGGTCTACGAACTTTAAGTGTGAAAGGTTCAGGAGTTGTATTTACACACGGGGAAGGTATTAGCACCCCAAGCGTCCGTCACAAGGGACGGCAGCCTTTAATCAAGTGTGTAAATATGACTTCGATTTGTTTTATTTTCCCTTTCACGTTTTTATGTCTTTTTATGCCTTTTGTATTTTTTATCTTTTTGTGGTCGACAAAGGTGTTTCCCTTGCTCCTACGTATTCCTCAATTGTGGTAAGGAAATCAGACGTACGTAGTTCTTTGAGAACTAAACGTTGGTTAATTTATTTTTTATCTTTTTTGCAAGATATATTTTGATTGAACAAAAGGTCGTTTTAAGGCATTGGACTGTTAAACGATCTTTCGATTCTTTTGAAAGGAGAGAAAACATTAAGGAATTGGACCATTAATGATCTCTTGATTTTTTGAAAGAGGTGACAAAGTTATATCTTGACTTTAGGCTTTTAAAAGTCCATGTTTAATAAAAGCCAAGAGGATTATTCCAAGGCGTTGGACCTTAAAATGGTTTTTAGGTGATGAAAAAAGCTTGATTTGTGAGTTGATTTTAGCCTTAGTTTCACTTTGGTTATTAGTCGATTCGATTAAGAATAAAATCCCAAAGAAAAACGTCCGATTGATTTTTTTTATTATTTTATTTAAAGATATTTTTTTATTATTATATTACTATTATGCCTCTTTTTGGTTTTAAACGTGGTTACGGCGTGAAAGATCGGTCGGATTTTATTCAAACAGAGATTAAAAGATATTACAACTCATATGATTGGTGGAAATTTATTTTATTTTTGATTAGGCGAGAAAACGACTAAAATAAATGGTTAAAGCACGTGAAAAGGGGGTACGGAAAGCAAACAAAATAAAAATAAAAGCACGCGAAACAAGTGGGGACCACTAAGGGCACACAGAATGAATTGAAAGGTTCGATTTCGGGAACTTACCGGTTGAAGACCGAAGAACGACGAAGAACGATGAAGAACAATGAAGAATGGTGGAAAACCTTCACGAAATCGCCCAAGGAAACGTCTCGGAAGCGTTACGCAAGCGCCTCGGCTTGGATTTTCTTCATGTAATCAATTTTTCTCACTAATTTCAAGTGAATCCCAGATACCAGGAGGGCTGAACGAATTTGCTCTGCCCTCTTTCCCCTATTTATAGGGGAAAAGAGGGAGGTGGTTGCCGCCCAGCTGGGTTTCTATTTGCACACCCTTGTTTACTAAATACACCCCCATTGCCTTTTTTTGTTGATTCTTTTTCCGTAACGTTATGAAACTTTACGAATTACGTAACGATACTTGTTTTCTTTCCGTAATGTCACGAAACTTTACGGATTACGCAACCATCCCCTCTTTGACTTCTGGAATGTTACGGAACTTTACGGATTGTGCAATAATGCTTCCTTTCGACTCCCGACATGTCGCGAAACTTCACGGATTGCCTAATGATGGGTGTTAAGTAGCTTGACGCAGCCAAGCGAAGGTTGCATCCCACCAAACAGATGGTCCCCAGACGAAATTAGGGTATGACAGTTGCCCCTCTTTACTTGTCTTTTATTGGAGATAAAAGGGAAGTAAAGATAAGACACTAATTTCGTTCGAGCACAACATCATTCAGCTGGTCAATATCCCTGCCAGCGGAACCTGTCGTTCAGAAAGAAAAGAAAAGGCATCAGAAGTGTCAACAAACTTCAGTGTTTTGAAAATGAAAAAGTTAGACGACCACGACACTTCCCTTCGCCATTGCACCCGATCGTCTCTGCCCAGCAGAGAAGAATCCCGCACGTCGTTCGGCTTGAATGTTTCCGGATGACGGGAGCAAAACACCTGCAAAATTTTTTAAAATGTTCAGCACTGAACGACCAACATCATCCTGATACCGCCGAATTCGTTCCCCTCGGTTGACGAAAGGTGAGGATGACCATAAGGTATTCTCGTGTGTCACCTGACTTCACGGGTTAGGACGACAAAAGGTGCAGGAGACAATGTTAGTCTTTGTGCGTCAACGGGCTCATTTGCACCTGGTTGACGAAAGGTGCGGGTAACCATAAGGTAACCCTACGTGTCACCTGACTTCACGGGTCAGGACGACAAAAGGTGGAGGAGACAATGTTAGCCTCTGCATGCTATCATGCGTTGAGTCTTATAGATAGAAAAAGAATGTTTATACGGATAATCACTTGGGTATTTCCGCCTGCCCCCTAACTTCTCGGGTTAGTGCTTGACAGAGGTAGTTTGCACGAAAGATGACGTAAATCTCCGTGTGTCAACAGGCTTCTTGGTCGCGATTGACAAAGGGTGCAGAAGACGACGTTAGTCTCTGCATGCTATCATACGTTGAGTCTTAGAGATAGCAAAAGAATGTTTATACGAATAACCACTTGGGTATTTCCGCTTGCCCCCTAACTTCACGGGTTAGTGCTTGACAGAGGTAGTCTGCGCGGAAGATGACGTAAATCTCCGCGTGTCAACGGGCTCGCTTGCCTCTGGTTGACAAAAGGTGCAGATAACCATAAGGTACCCCCGCATGTCATTGGACCTGCTGTCTCTAGATGACAAAGGTGCAGATGACAACGTTATTCTCAGCATGCTATCAGGCGTTGAGTCTTACAGATAGAAAAATAATGTTTATAACGATAACCACTTGGGTATTTCCGCCTGCCCCCTAACCTCACAGGTTAGTGCTTGACAGAGGTAGTCTGCACGGAAGATGACGTAAATCTCCGCGTGTCAGCGGGCTCGCTTGCCTCTGGTTGACAAAAGGGTGCAGAAGACGACGTTAGTCTCTGCATGCTATCAGACGTTGAGTCTTACAGATAGCAAAAAAATGTTTATACGGATAACCACTAGGGTATTTCTGCCTGCCTCCTAACCTCACGGGTTAGTGCTTGACAGAGGTAGTCTATGCGGAAGATGACATAAATCTCCGCGTGTCAACGGGCTCGCCTTCCTCTGGTTGACAAAAGGTGTGGATAACCATAAGGTACCCCCGCATGTCATCGGACTCGCCGTCTTTGGATGACAAAGGTGTAGATGACAACGTTGGTCTCTGCGTGTCAACGGGCTCGCTTGCCTCTGGTTGACAAAAGGGTGCAGCAGACGACGTTAGTCTCTGCATGCTATCAGGCGTCGAGTCTTACAGATAGAAAAAGAATGTTTATACGGATAACTACTTGGGTATTTCCGCCTGCCCCCTAACCTCACCGGTTAGTGCTTGACAGATGTAGTCTGCGCGGAAGATGACATAAATCTCTACGTGTCAACGGGCTTGTTGGCCACGATTGACAAAGGGTGTAGAAGACGACCTTAGTCTCTACATACCATCATGCGTTGAGTCTTAAAGATAGCAAAAGAATGTTTATACGGATAACCACTTGGGTATTTCCGCGTACCCCCTAACTTCACGGGTTAGTGCTTGACAGAGGTAGTTTGCGCGGAAGATGACATAAATCTCCGCGTGTCAACGGGATCACTTGCCTCTGGTTGACAAAAGGTGCAGATAACCATAAGGTACTCCTACATGTCATCGGACCCGCCATCTCTGGATGACAAAGGTGCAAATGACAACGTTAGTCTCTGCATGCTATCAGGCGTTGAGTCTTTCAGATAGCAAAAGAATGTGTATACGGATAACCATTTGGGTATTTCTGCCTGCCCCCTAACCTCACGGGTTAGTGCTTGACAAAGGTAGTCTGCGCGGAAGATTACGTAAATCTCCGCGTGTCAACGGGCTCGCTTGCCTCTGGTTGAAAAATAGTGTGGATAGCCATAAGGTACCCCCGCATGTCATCGGACTCGCCATCTCTGGATGACAAAGGTGCAGATGACAACGTTAGTATCTGCGTGTTAACGGACTCGCTTGCCTCTGGTTGACAAAAGGGCGCAGAAGACGACGTTAGTCTCTGCATGCTATCAGGCGTTGAGTCTTACAGATAGCAAAAGAACGTTTATACGGATAACCACTTGGGTATTTCTGCCTGCCCCCTAACCTCACGGGTTACTGCTTGACAGAGGTAGTCTGTGCGGAAGATGACATAAATCTCCATGTGTCAACGGGCTCGCTTGCCTCTGGTTGACAAAAGGTGCGGATAACCATAAGGTACCCCCGAATGTCATTGGACTCGCCGTCTCTGGATGACAAAGGTGCAGATGACAATGTTAGTTTCTGCGTGTCAACGGGCTCGCTTGCCTATGGTTGGCCAAAGGGTGCAGAAGACGATGTTAGTCTCTGCATGCTATCAGGCATTGAGTCTTACAGATAGCAAAAGAATGTTTATACGGATAACCACTTGGGGTATTTCCGCTTGCCCCTTAACCTCACGGGTTAGTGCTTGACAGAGGTAGTCTGGTGCGGAGAAATTACTTGTGTCCACATGTCACCTGACCTCAGGGTTAGTATGACAGAGAATGTTGGGCGGCCGACAAAAGCGAGGCTCTTGCTCCTATGTATCCTCAATTTGTGATGAGAAACTCAGACCTACATAGTTCTTGATAATTGTGAGAGTAAAATAGTCTCGGTGTTTTCTTCACTAAAATGCAAACATTCTTTAGTAAAGAGACAAAACTTCCAACTGATTAGAGCAACACATGCTTTTTTGGATGAAAAACAATGTGTCTATCGGGGAAGGAGAGTATGCTGATGAAATTTTCTCATAACCATAAATGAGATTTTTGGATGTTAGCATTTCGTTTCTAAATGACCATTTAGAGGAAACACTGGGTCCAACAAAAAAAATAGAAGAAAATCACTCAAAGTGTATCAATCTCACACAGGTAAGTGTTTCATCCTAATTCCGAACCATAGATATGTTGTGACTTGATTTTGCAAATCATTTCCTATCAAATCAAAGATTACATGCGTGATCATGGATCAATAGGACTTTTCTTGGGAACAGTTTGTTTCTTTGTGGGAATTTTGGCTTTGAGGGTTCTTGGCCTTTTCCTTTTCTATTTTTGTTTAGTGTGAGGCGAACAAGTCACCGACGCACCAGATTTTGGTTGGCAATCAAAGGGAGAGGACCACTTTAGGTCATGGTTTCCTTTCTTTTCTTGTTTACTTGGCGACAATTCCGTATTGCTCAGATATTGTCTGGTCCAAAGACCTTTTCTACACATTTCTTCTGTTTTCTTCCGATCCTTGATCGGGAATTTTATTTCTTTTTTTGCTTTCTCCCATTTATTTCCCGATTGGGAATTTTCTCTTTTTGCTTTTTGCCGATTCTTTTGATTGAGAATTCTCTCCTTTTTGTTTTCTTTTGAGGGCAAGGTTTATGGTGAGTTGGGACTTTGGCTCAAGGCTTGTAGAACGGATGGACATGATATATGTCAGGGTGTTGGTCTGGCCAGTGGTTCAGGGATAAAGGGGATGTCCCACATTATTTCCATGACACACATGCAACAATGATGATTAGGAAATTTTATGCAAAACTGGTCATGCATGCACCTATGTGGACACTCAAGCATCAAGTTTTTATGGTCATGTGACACTAGGGCTCAGGATTCATTTTCTCTATCTAAGTCAACCCAGTGTTTCCAAAATATGCTCCTTTATCAATTTATGCATTCATCCGAGTCCATTTTGGGCGTTCGGGAAAATTTTCACAGCATTCACCCTTCAGGTGTATACACATTTTTTCAAAAACTGGTTATGATTAGTGAATTTTTTCAAAGAAAAGCTGGAAGTTATCTCTTTTCAAAAGCATATTGGCTTTTCAGCTAGACAACTTATTTTTCTTTTTTCTCTCTTTTTCTTTTTCTTTCCTCTTTTTTTTAAGTTATTATCATTTGTTTATTTCCCTTTTTTTCTTTTTCTCTCTGAAAAGGTCGTGCGGATGAGGGCACACACTACCTACTTACGTCTAACCACAAGGTAAACGAAAAAAAAATGCATGAAATGGTAAGTCGCAAAAAAAACAGTGACGAAATAACTGAGAGCCATAACACCAAATTCTAGCAGAAACAAAAATAGTAATTGAAACAGTAATGTTAGTAACAACATAGACAATAACAGAAAACAATAATGTTAATAACAAAAGTACGGTGACCTTGGTCACGTGGCTCCGCTCCCTCCCAAGAAACCGAGCAGGTCAGTCATCTCTTCATCCATATGGGACTCATCTGCCTCACCGGGAGATCCTCCAAGCTCTTCCCCTGCTTGGGCATCGGGCCAGTCTCCAGGCCATGCGACCTCAGTCCCAAACTGCTCTAGAGTATCTGCACCTGCCCACGGTGGTTGGCTGCCTGCTAGCGAACCAAATGTTGTAGATAACGCTCCACGCCCAGTGACCCAACTGGATCGGCCTGCCGAGGTGACGAGAACTTCTCGATGAAGGCCCGGGTGATCGGCGGTCGGATTACTTTACTGGGGGTGACGAGAACTCCGTAGGACTGGCAGAGGCCCGTGATCAGCGCCGGAAACCCCAGGGCCCTATTGGACTTATCTGGGTCCAGAGGGTGCCTGGTAGGCGCCATACCTGCAAACAAATAAATGGCGTCAGCAATCACCTGGGCCACGTGGACGCTCATCCGTGTCAGGATGGCATACACCAACTGACACTTAGGCAGAGGGAGATCGGAGTTGTGATCACTAGGCAAGACATTGCTGAGTAACAGAGTCATCCATGCCTGGGTCAAAGTGGTCATGCTGGTGCGCATGATCCGCACCTGCCTCCCTACAGCGGTCCGGGCGAAATCCTGCCCCGGCGTGCACAATAGCTGGGCAATGGCTTCCTCATCGAACCCATCGGCCTTGTTCCTCCTCTGGCTGAACTCACACTGTTGGCCTTCCTCCAAAACTAGTGGGTCACCCAGGAACTAGCTGAGGGCATCTGCGTCAAAGGGAATCCACTGACCCCTCACCCACGAACGCATGTCTCGCACTCCCTCCTCTGTGAGCCAAGCATTAGCATAGAACTCTAGGACTATCTCAGGGTTAAACTTGGCCATGGGAGTCACCAGCGGTGTCCAACGTCTGCGAGCTATCTCCTCCTGAAAGTCCTTATACTCATCCTCCCTGAGTTGGACACGCCTCTCCCTGTGGAACGACCATCCTCTGATGGCCTCGAAGTGCTGCTGGTGCTCGGCACTCAGGAAACGATGACTATCAAACTCAGGGGCGGCACTGGACCCTTCTCCTATGGTGTCTCTTCTAGACCTCTTCGTGGAGAGTTTCTTCGGAGCCATTTTGTGCAAAAACGTTTGAAAAGTTAGTTCAAGAAAACTTAATCGAAATGAAAGCCAGATCAAGCCAAACAGCGTACCCTTTTTCCAACAAAGCATGAATATCCATATGAATTTTGAAAGGAATGCTTATGCGTTAATGCACGGGTTCTCCTAGGATATTCATACATTTATACCTATCTTTCCCTCGATGAACGACATCCTATGCACCCACTTTCATTTTTTTGCAAAGAAATTCCTTACGCTATGTGTCAAACTATCCATACATATTTTCCAAGGCTTTTGCTACCTAACTACCCCATTCTTTTTGCTATATGTTCACATTTCATTCACATACATGTTCATACATTTGAGAGGAAACTTCATGTTATATATTCGCGCATGTTTACACTCATTTGAAAACAATTTCATGTCGCACCTTCATTGGAAAAGCAATTTTTGTACTACTCATTCACATTCTTGAAAGGCAATTTCATATCATATGTTCCTATTTTGAGAAGCATTTTCGTGCCATTTTCAACACATATGCACATTTGCAAAGCATTTAGCTACCTATTCAACATACACATGTACATGGTGAACAACATTTTCATACCATCTAGGTACAAAGAAAACATGGTGCAGCCCAAACCAAGTGCTGGCCTAAAGGGGAAACCTCACCAACATGCTCTCACTTTCATGCCTTCTTTCATTTCAAAAAATCAAAGGCTTAGGCCCCTAGGCCTAAGTCATGTTTTGGCATTTATCCTAACTTTTGCAAGCTGTCCGCATCCCAAAAATGGTACTCATACATGCACAAACCCAATCTAAAAGCCATATTCACAAACTTAGGTGAAAACACCATTGAGGCATTTCACCGAGCACTTGGTGGGCACACTTTTAGGTACCAACAACAAGGGAATGGGGGCAATGTGGCTTG
The DNA here is from genome assembly GCF_004193775.1 of Glycine soja. Classification (NCBI taxonomy): domain Eukaryota; kingdom Viridiplantae; phylum Streptophyta; class Magnoliopsida; order Fabales; family Fabaceae; genus Glycine; species Glycine soja. The sequence goes on along the minus strand of NC_041020.1, from coordinate 19,517,464 downwards.
CCCCATCATTTCAGAACACAACCTAGGCCTAAGGCCATCCCCTACAACCCCCCAATTCAAATAATCAAAGCATAAACTTGCCCCAAATTGTCTCACGGAATTGGTCAAATTATGTACAATTCAAAGTATAAGGCATTAATGGAAAGCTAGAAACCAAAGGATAGTGCACTTACTTGTATGGAGTGACCAAAGACACTAAAAATGGAAGCAAAGGCGCAAAAATGGTGGCCTAGGGGTGAAAACCTGCAAAAACCCGTGGGTGCTGCATTTTTTAATGAGGGAGGGGAGTTTTGGGTGGAGAGAAACTCACCCTCCCCTTGTTTTTATGTTTTCAGGTGCAGGGGTGCTCGCCCAGGCGAGCTAACCATGCACATTTTTTTTATTAAAAAAAACACAGGTACGTGCTCTCTATAGGTCTGCGTCTGCTTACTCGAACCCCCTTAGGGTAAATTAGGCATCCGACCATTACCTTAAAGACACAACGGTAATAATAACTGGGAATTTAAAGGATACTAGGCTGCCACCCAGCAGGGCTTCCTACTTGTCTGGAGCTGGACATAGGATGACGATCCATCGATCATGGGCCTAGCCTCTACTCGCATCCGTCCCTGAGTACTTGAAAGCAGGGAATGACATTGCGCATCAAATCGTGGTCGCGTTACCGCTTACCTCGATTTGTCTCTGTCTTTGGATTTGGCTCGGTATTTGACCATCGCCTAAGACGATCTTGCTCCTGTCATAAGATAACAAATATGCATGTGTATGCATATGCATGAGCATTTTTCAAATGCAGTAATCTTTTTAGCAAAAGCTGGTCGGGTTCAGTTTCAATTAAGCACTTGGGGCATCCCATGGACTAAGCGAAAAGGCTCAGGTTATCAAATACTACACATCTTTTAAAGCATAAAGCGAGGACCGAAACCTCAATGCTACGTTCTTTTCTTTTAAAATACTGCGATGAGAAAATTACAGAGGACAGGAATCCCTGGGGGAAACCAAGAAGAACACACGAAAAAAAAAAAACATGCAGCGACTTCCTCAATTGCCCCAGATCTTAAGCGTAGTATCGCTTGACAACATCGGAGTTCACAGGTGATGCAATCCAATCCCGCAAGGGCATTGGGTAGAAGACTCCATGTAGATTGGGCTAGAGATCCAAGGGAAGGCCCTAGGGTTCTCATGAGCCTTAGGATAGATTTTGAGCCCATGGGCTAAGTTTGAGCCCGCTTATCTTTGTAAATATCAGAATAGGTTTTTCCTTCGTTTGGGCCTTGTATTTTGGCCATTCTAGTAGTATAGGGCTTTAGCCTGGTATTTCGGGGCATTTTGAGTAGTCTTTGTAGTAAGGACTTTTTTTTGTATTTTCATGTTTTTTAGCTATTATAGGGGGTGTGTGTAGCTAAGCTCTAGCTTCTTTAGGAATCTTCTCAAGGAGGTGAGCTTAGTTATTAGAGGGGTGTGTGTAGCTAAGCTCTAGCTTCTCAAGGAAGTTTTTCTCAAAGAAGCTTCTCAAGGAAGTTTTCTCAAGAAAGCTTCTCAAGGAAGCTACCTAGTCTATAAATAGAAGCATGTGTAACACTTGTTATAACTTTGATGAATGAGAGTCTTGTGAGACATACTTCAAAGTTCCACTTCTCTCCCTCTTTTATTCCTTCAATTTCGTGCTCCCCCCCTCTCTCTTTCTCTCCCTCTTTCTTTTCCTCCATTGAAGCATCCTCTCCAAGCTTCTTATCCAAGGCTCATCTTTGTGGTGAAGCTCCTTCTTCTATGGCTTATTCCCAAGTGGATGGCGCCTCCTCTCACCTCTTCTCCTTTGTCTTCCGCTGCATCTTCATGGTGGAAAGTCACCATTAAAGGACCTCATTGAAGCTCAAAGATCCAGCCTCCATAGAAGCCCCACAAGCAAGCTTCCATTAAGAAAAGTAATGCAATAAAACATACCTTTTTCTTTATTTTCATATTGATTATTCCTACCAAAAAGTATGACAAACCTAAGGTGTCCCATATGAGTACCTAAGTATGTATTGAAACTAAAAATAAGAACAAACCTACCTAATGGGTCCCTATGTGCACACACCATGAAGATGTTAGGTGTACGAGTGATTTTACAAAAGAGAGTTGCACCACTCAAAACATTCATCATACCACCTATTTTAGGGACTTGGTACCTAATAATATCTATTTTGGGCACCAACAAAGCACAAGGATTTAAGCTCTTGCGAACCAAACCCTCATCCAACAACTTCTTTACTTGAGGAATAAACTCAAGCCCAAGAGGTGTGGCAATGCTAGCAAGTGCCTTTTTACAAAAGAGAAAATATGGAGGTTGTCTAAGAGGGAAAGTTTCTTTAATGTTTGTCTTTATTGTAAAATGAGTTTCCTTCTTAGCTAAACTCTTGGAGGAGACACTTACCTCCTTACACTTCTCTTTAACCACTAATGGTTGCCCTTCGTAGTTCGGGGCCGACTTTCCTCTGTTGTCTTTCAGAGCTTGGGAGACTTTCTTCTGCACCAAGCCCCCTTCGCTGAACCTGCGTGTGCATACCTTCATGTCAATAGCGTTCTTCACTCATTTCTGATATAAACGCCCGTGACTCATGGTGGCCAAACGCTTGCCTTCTATGAGATTAAGCTGCTCGAAACATGCTTGGGCCCACTCCGATTCCTTTAATCCGGATTCTGCCAAGATTCTTAATGACGGGACTTCCACCTCAAACGGTAGCACAACTTCCATTCCATATACTAATGAGAACGGTGTTGCCCCAGTTGACGTGCGCACTGAGGTTCGGTAACCATGTCACGCGAATGGGAGCATCTCGTGCCAATCCTTGTATGACACAGTCATCTTCTGGATAATCTTCTTGATATTCTTATTGGCTGCCTCCACGGCTCCGTTCATCTTTGGTTTGTAGGGTGTGAAATTATGATGTTGGATCTTAAACTCCTCGCACATTTCCCCCATCATCTTGTTATTCAAGTTGGTGCCATTGTCTGTGATAATCTTCCTTGGCAAACCATACCAGTAGATGATCTCCCTCTTAATGAACCTGACCACCACACTCCTGGTGACGCTAGCGTACGACGCGGCTTCGACCCACTTAGTGAAGTAATCGATCGCCACTAGGATGAAACGGTGTTCGTTCGCAGCTTTGGGCTCTATGGCCCAAATCACATCTATTCCCCACATGGAAAACGACCACAGTGCGGCCAAGACATTCAGAGGCAAGGGTGGAGCGTTGACATTGTCTGCAAACGTCTGGCATTTGTGACACTTCCTCACCTGGAGACAACAATCGCTCTCCATGGTGAGCCAATAGTAACCCGCCCTTAAGATCTTCCTAGGCATGGCGTGCCCATTAGCGTGCGTACCAAAAGAGCCCTCATGGACCTCCCCCAGCATGTTCTCAGCTTCCTTAGCGTTCACGCAGCGTAGCAGAACCATGTCATGGTTTCTCTTGTATAGTATGCTTCCGCTCACGAAGAAGCCAGTTTTCAATCTCCTCAACGTCCTTTTGTCGTTGTCGGAAGCCTCCAGTGGGTACTCTTTGCTTTCAACATATCGCTTGATATCGAAATACCAAGGCTTACCGTCCCGCTCTTCTTCCACTAGACAACAATGTGCGGGTCTGCCACGACACCTAAACTCAATGTACGGTAGGTCTCTGTGCGATATTAGCTGGAACATGGACGCTAACGTGGCAAGCGCATCGGCCATTTGATTTTCCTCTCGGGGAACATGATGGAAGGAGATTTCATCAAAGAAACCAGCCAATTCCTTGATATAGGCCTGGTAGGGTATCAACTTGTGGTCTCTAGTTTCCCATTCCCCTTTCGGCTGGTGAATCACCAACGTTGAGTCTCCGTACACCTTGAGTAGCTTGACATTGAAGTCAATTGCTGCCTGGACGGCCAAGGCGCATGCTTCATATTCAGTCATGTTGTTGGTGCAGTCGAACCCCAGCCTGGCTGTGAAAGGTATACATTGATTGTCCGGAGAGACCAATGCTGCCCCAACGCCATGGCCTAGAACGTTTGACACTCCATCAAACCACATGATCCACTTGTCCCGGTCCTCGTCTAGCTTTTCCTCAAACAAGGCCATGATGTCCTCATCCGGGAACTTGGGATGCATGGGTTGATAGTTGTTGAGAGGCTACTAAGCCAAATAATCTGCCAAGGCACTTCCCTTTATCGCCTTTTGGGTCACATAGAGTATATCGAACTCGGATAGCAAAACCTACCACCGGGCGATCCGTCCCGTTAGAGCAAGCTTCTCAAAGATGTACTTGACCGGGTCCATCTTGGATATCAGCCAGGTGGTATGGCTCAACATGTATTGTCTTAGATGGTGGGACACCCAGACTAAAGCATAACACGTTCTTTCCAGCAGGGAGTAGTTCATTTCACAGACCGTGAACTTCTTACTCAAGTAGTAGACGACGCGCTCTCTTTTCCCGGACTCATCATGTTACCCCAGCATACACCCCATTGACTCGTCCAAAATTTTCATATACAAAATGAGAGGTCTTCCGGGCACCAGCGGCATAAGCACGGGAGGGTTCATGAGGCACTGTTTGATCCTTCCAAATGCCTCTTGATAGTTCTCGTTCCAGCGGACAGATTGGTTTTTGCGTAAGAGCTTGAACAATGGCTCACAGATAGTGGTGAGCTGTGATATGAATCTGGCAATGTAGTTCAAACGCCCCAGGAAACCCCGAACCTGCCTCTCGGTACGCGGTTCTGGCATTTCAAGGATGGCTTTCACCTTTTCGGGATCCACCTCTATCCCTTTCTGGCTTATGATGAAACCCAGTAATTTCCCTGACTTGACCCCGAAGGTGCACTTAGCGGGGTTTAACCTCAATTGATACTTCCTAAACCTTTCGAACAACTTCCGCAAGTTGACAAGGTGTTCCTCCTCGGTCTTAGACTTGGCGATCATGTCATCCACATAGACCTCGATTTCTCGGTGCATCATATCGTGGAACAAAGCCACCATAGCCCATTGATAAGTTGCCCCGACGTTCTTGAGGCCAAAGGAGATCACCTTATAATAGAACGTCCCCCACAGGGTGACGAAGGTAGTCTTTTCCATATCCTCTGACACCATTTTTATTTGATTGTAACCGAAGAACCCATCCATGAAGGAAAACAGAGCGAAATTGGCCGTACTATCCACGAGGATTTCGATGTGCGGTAGAGGGAAATTGTCCTTGGGACTGGCTCGATTCAGGTCCCGATAATCTATGCACATTCGTACCTTCCCATCCTTCTTAGGGATTGGTACAATGTTGGCAACCCATTCCGGGTACTGAGCGACAGCCAAAAAACCAGCGTCAAATTGTTTCTTTACCTCTTCTTTTATTTTCGAGGACGTCTCGAGCTTCATCCTCCTCAACTTTTGTTTTATCGGAGAACACTCAGGATTTAGAGGTAATCTGTGTTTTACGATGTCAGAACTCAAACTGGGCATATCTTGGTATGACCAGGCAAATATGTCTTGGTAGTTTTTTAGCAGGGCCATCAATTCTTCACGGATGGGTGCGGTCATACCCATACCTATCTTTACTTCCTTTTTCCCACTGCCGGTTCCTAAGTCTACTAGTTCTGTCTCTTCTTGATGAGGCCCCATCTCTCGGTCCTCCTGAGCGACTATCTTCTCCAACTCTGGGGGAAGTCCTACATCCTCGTTCTCTTCACTCTCCGTCTAACCCGCTTCTTGCTTGAAATCGATGGCCGGGTCCCGGGTATTAGTACCTTCGAGGGACTCATCGTCGAATCTGGTGTTTTAAGCGTAAAGAAATAAACATGCAAATGAATGAGAATGGGTAGAGGCGCAGGAATAGATGAAGAGTTTAAAAGCCACAAAGGGTTACATTATGCTAGTCACGTAAACGTTCGGGCCCTCCTCTACTCGCCAATTTCCTAGTTGGAAACCAGGAGGACATGGTCATACCAAATCCGACCTACTCGGGGAGTCATCCTCGCATATCGCGATGAGTTGGCCTTCGTGTCTTAGACCCGCACTCATAAAGCTCCTACTGATGTGGCAGGGCGGGACCCCTTCGACTTGTCGTCTCAACCGCGAAACTTGGCCTCTGCTCTTCCTTTCCGTTATACTTTTCCTTATGTCCGCTTGCGTGGGTTTATAACCTAACCCAAACTTCCCGCGGTTTCCTCTGGTGCTTACCAAGCTGGTTTTGCCGTCGTTGTTCTTGCCTAAACCCATTCCGGGCTCGTAGCCATACCCCAACATCACCCGCACCAACATTGCCGTATCGTACAGGCAAGGCTGCCCAGAGAGGGAATCTACGGAGGCAATGCATACCACCTCAAAAGATTGGAAGGCCGTTTCCAATGACTCCTCTGCGGCTTCCATATATGGCATAGAGGACGGGAAACTTACCAAGATGTCTTCTTCACCAGATACAATGACCAAATGCCCCTCCACTACGAACTTCAGTTTTTGGTGGAGTGTAGAGGGAATGACTCCCACCGAGTGGATCCACGGGCATCCCAAAAGACAGCTGTAAGCCGGGTTAATATCCATCACATGGAACGTAACCTGACAGGTATGGGGCCCTATCTGTACAGGGAGGTCGATCTCTCCCCTCACCTCTCGGTGGCTGCCGTCGCAGGCACGGACCACCATGGAACTTGGCCTTAGATAAGAAGTGTTAAACGACAATTTCTCCAACGTGCTTTTGGGCATTACATTTAAACTGGAGCCGTTATCGATGAGTACCTTGGCCACGACGTGGTCCATGCATTTGACTGATAGTCATGTCCTCTCCCCTCAGTAGGGATTTCCTCTTCAGCGAAGGTGAGATAGTTTTTGGCAGTGATGCTATTGATGAGTCCCCCAAAGCCTTCTACAGAGATGTCTTGGGCTACATGATCTTTGTTCAAGACCTTTACTAGCAAAGTCCTATGAGGCTCAGAGCTCATGAGCAGTTCCAAAAGAGAGACTTTGGCCGGGGTTTTGTTGAGCTGCTCAATGACCTTGAACTCGCTTTGTTGAATAATGCGGAGGAACTCGCCTTCCATCTCTAGCGATACTTCTTTCTTGCCACCGCCATTTTTTTTCTCAGAAAGACCTTTCATTAGAATATCCTCGTCCGGAGCGGGGATCACTTTGTCATTTTGTTCTTCCGTTATCTTCGCCTTCCCTTTTGCGTTTGCAGGCTGTGTCGGCAGGTCAGGGGGTGCGAACACGTGACCGCTGCGGGTCACGCCGCTCAGCCTCGTGATATTGGTTACCTTGGCCAACAACGAGCTGATGTCGGTGGCTTCTTCCTTCCTTTCGCTTGGAGGCGTATACCTCCACAGAACTGCGTGGCTATTTTGGTATGGAAACGGAATAGGTCTAACTACCGAGGGGTATCGGGGCGTTTGGGGAGCTGCATCTCTGGTGAAATATATCACCAAAGGCTTAGGCCTTCCAAGACCTTCCTCATATGCGGACTGCATGCATATGTGCTGCTCTTCACCCTCTTCATCGACGACTTCCATCCGGCCTTGGTCTATCATCTGTTGCAACAGGTCCTCTACTGCTAAACATGCTTCCATGTTATGTAGCGCGCTGGGATGCATCAAACAAGAATCTTTCTCGTGCCCACCATGGGGAATTACGCCCCCCTTTTGTAGGGCCTCGTAGATAAAACTTCTGGGGGTCGTCACGCCCTTCAAAGGCTTGGACCTGCGCGGCCTACCCGACTCGATGGCATTAGCCGCTCCCCCTCCATGATTGGCAAGCGAGTTTGTTTTTACGTTGGTCCGGTCCTCTTGAAACGTTAGCCATTCAGCTTCTATCAAATTTTGGACCTTGTGTTTAAAGGCCAGGCACTATTCGATGGAGGAGCCCGGGGTTTTCCCATGGTATGCGCAGGTTGCGTCAGGGTTATACCACTTTGGGAAAGGAGGCTGGTAGACCTTTCCGGGAGATATCACAACCATCTGGTTGGTGACGAGGGATGGCAATAGGTCTTCGTACGTCATTGGGATCGGGGTGAATGTTGGCCTCGGGGGAAAGTTCCTTATCGTGTTGGAACCAGCGCCAAAGTGGGCATTGCCGGCCGGGCGAGTCGGGGTTGGAGCCGTAGCTTGGGGGGTCTCTCTCTGGATGGGCGTAGGCGCCCTTATTTGTATGGGTGCTGAGTTGGAGGAGTCCCCGGCGCGAGCTGAGAAGCTCGGGTGATGTTGCACATACTGGTGGGTACCGTGGGAGATTTGTGGCGGCTTGGTCCATGTAGGCGCTAAAGTGACGACATGGGTATCTCCTTCCTTCCTCTTTTCCCCAGTTGCTTCGATCCTCCTAGCGTTGGTACCTGTGGAGGAGACGTAATCAAACTTCCCTCTCTTCAAGCCCACTTCGATTCTTTCCCCGGCGAATACCAAGTTTGCGAAGCTGGAGGGCATGTAGCCCACTAATTTCTCATAGTAAAACACCGGTATGGTGTCTACAATCATGGTAATCATTTCCCTTTTGACCATGGGAAGGGCTACTTGCGCTGCCAGGTCCTTCCAACGCTAAGCGTACTCTTTAAAGGACTCGCTTTCTTTTTTAACCATGTTCTGCAACTGAGTCTGATCGGGAGCCATATCAAAGTTGTACTGATATTGCCTAAGGAAGGCAGTAATCAGATTCTTCCAAGTGCGGATGCGGGAAGCTTCCAGATTAGTGTATCAGACGACCGCGGCTCCGGCCAAGCTATCTTGGAAGAAATGCATCAACAACTTTTCCTCCCTAGAATGCGCCCCCATCTTGCGACAATACATTTTGAGATGGTTCTTAGGACAAGTCGTCCCTTTGTACCAGTCGAAATCAGGTACCTTGAATTTTGGGGGGATGACAACGTCCGGTACTAAGCAAAGATTCGCCATGTCCACAAACGGATAGTCGCCAAAGCCTTCAACAGCTCTCAATCTCTCTTCGATGAGATCGAGTTTCCTTTTTTCTTCCGCTGCTGGGGGTGGCCCTTCTGTGGACAAGAATATTGGCTGTGCTGGGAGATTTCGAGGTTCTCCCATGAAGTTGGGTTGAGGTAGTGTGTTGGGTGCCGGCACCTCGACAGGGACCGGGGAGTAGGAATCGATGCCTCCTTGGGCATGCTCTCTACGATCCTCGTGAACCTCATCCGACTGTCGAGGAGGCTCCCCTTCAAGGATGGGGGAAGGGACATGACCGGCGTCATCACGCATGACTGGTGGTGTGTAATTAGGTGGTAATCCATAAGGGTAAGCCACTCGGTTGTATCCCAAATGGGGGTTGCCGATGTGCCCCAGTGTGCTTCTTTCTCGTCCTACCACGTTTGGGAGAGGATGGTGCGCGGTAGTTGGGAGAGTTGGGTCTGCCTCGGCAACCGAACTAACAACGGTAGCAGTGGCCACATTATTCTCCATTAGTTGTCTCATTCCTAGCATGGCATCCATCATGGAAGCCATTTGCTCTTTCAAAGCTGACATGTCGGCTTTCATCTATTCCTGTATCTCCTCTTGGTCACCCATCATCCTAGATTTGGATCTGGTGCAATAGGGATGCCTTGGGGCGCGTTTAGTTATGACATTTTTTCCTAAAAAACCAAACGTGAGGAGTACGTAAAAAAAATGAATGCATGCTAGAGATAAAATGCGGGAGTAATTTGATTCGCACTGATTTTTGGAGTAAAAATGCGAGATAAACTCATTTTATTCAGAAAGTTATAACTAGTCAAGATCTGAGTGACAATACAAACTTCCTAGCTGTTCCTAATTATATGGGCCATTAAGTCTATCATATGCTGACAATAGCTGAGAAGTCCGTGGATCTCCTTGGGGGCGGAGTAGGTGTCTGCCATTGCTTTGGCCTTGGCCAGCAATCGGGGAAGTTCTTGACTCCCGTTCAAAGTAAGAGCAAATCGGTCCATCCACATTGTTGCCTCTTGATGTAACGAGTCGATCACCCTTCCTCTAGCCTCCTTTTCCGCGTACACTCGGGCATACTTGTTCGCCACTTTGTGCTCGTGGGCCGTGGCTAGATTTAATTCTTCTTGATACTTGCTGACGATGGCTAACATGTTGGTCTCTGTCTCGCATAAACGCTGAGACAAGCTTCTCTTGGACCTTAGGCAAACCTTCAACTCACCCTTCAAGATCAAACTGTCTACTCGTGATTGGTCCCTTTCCTCTCTCCGGAGCTTAAGCTCGCTGTTACTTCCCCATAGAGCCCCTCGGAATTTGTTCCGGCCATGTTTTTCCCTACGAGCCCTTTTGGTCTCTTGTTCCAAGGCCTTGGTGGTAGCTATATTTACGTCTCTCAGTTCGGCATTCTCCTTTCGGATTTTAAAAGCTACTAATTCGAACCTTTCTTTGATTGTTTGGGCTTTCTCGAGTTCTGCCCTAAGGGCCTGCACCTCTTCATCTTACTCCGGTGCTTCAACTTCCACCCCTTTAGCAGTTCTCAAACTCGGGAGCCAATCCAGACCTTGCATGTGGGCTTTCAACCACCTACGGTAGTGTCGCAACCTACCCTTCGGCGGGAGGGCGACGCGTGACTCGCGGGATGCGTGTTCCACGAAAGGAATACGCGCGGAGTCGCCACCAACGTTTATTTGAGGAAAACGTCGGAAAAACCGGAAAAGATGCGATCTACGAACTTCTAAGTGAAAGGTTCGGGAGTTGTATTTGCGCACGGGGAAGGTATTAGCACCCCATACGTCCGTCCCAAGGGACGGCAGCCTTTAATCGAATGTGAAAACATGACTTTGATTTTTACGTTCCCTTTTTATGTCTTTATATCCTTTATACCCTTTTTATATTTTTTCTCTTTTTATGGTCGACAAGGGTGTTTCCCTTTGCTCCTACGTATTCCTCAATTGTGATGAGGAAATCAGACCTACATAGTTCTTTCTTATCAAGTGATTCTTTTTTACTTCAAGAGGTGATCATTTTAAGGCGTTGGACCTTGAAAATGATCCATTTACTTAGTAAGAAATTTAAATGATAAAATTCAAAACCTATTTTTGTGGACGAGCTTGACTAAGCGAGTTGATTTTAGCCTTAGTTTCACCTTAGTTATTAGTCAATTCGATTAAGAATGAGAAATCCCAAAGAGAAAAACGTCCGATTGATTTTCCGCTTTATTTTACTAAAAGATATTTTTTTTATTATTATATTATTATTTTACCTCTTCTTTTGATTTCCAACGTGGTTACGGCACGACCGAACGGTCGGAATTCATTTTAACCGAAGTTAACGGATAATACAATTCAAACGATCGGTGGAAATTTATTTTATTTTTAGGGTAAGCGAGAAATGACTTAAGTAAAATGGCTTAAGCACGTCAAGAGGGGGTATAAAAAGTAAATGAAACGAGAATAGAAATACACAAAACACAATATGGACCACCACGGGTACATAGAATGAATCGAAAAGCTTGGTTCGAGGTACTTACCCGTTGAAGATCGAAGAACGATGAAGAACGAATGAAGAACGTCGAAGAACGGTTGAAACCTTTGCGAAATTCTTCACGGAAAATGTTACAGAAACGTTTCGGAAGCGCCTCGGCTTAGATTTTCTTCACGGAAACAATTTTTCCAAGCAAATTCGAAAGAGAGAGAAGTGCCTAAGGGGCTCAACCCTTTTCTTCTTCACTTCCTCCCCTATTTATAGCAAAATAGGGGAGATGCTTGCCGCCCAGCTCGCCCAGGCGAGCAGGGTTGCTTCCTCCAGAAGCAACAGCCTTCTGGAGGAATATTCTGGAGGGCCCAAGTGGGCCTGGTTGCTATTTGCACCCCCATTTTTACTAAGTACACCCCCTACCTTTTTTTTGGTGATTCTTTTTTCGTAAAGTTACGGAAACTTACGAATTTCGTAACGATACTTGTTTTCTTTCCGTAATGTTTACGGAACCTTGCGGATTACATAATCATCCCCTTTTTGACTTACGGAATGTTACGGAACCTCACTAATTATGCAACGATGCTTCCATTTGATTTCCAGTGTGTCACGGAACCTTTACGGATTGTGCATCAATATTTTCTTTTGTTTTTCGGCATGTCCCGGAATTTCACAAATTGCCTAATGATGGGTGCCAAGCACCTTACAAGGACCAAACAAAGGTCGCATGTCATCAAGCAAAGGTCCCCGGACGAAATTAGGGTATGACAGTTGCCCCTCTTTACTTGTCTTTTATTGGAGATAAAAGGAAAGTAAAGATAAGACACTAATTTCGTTCCTCTCGATTGACGAGAGTCGCGGGTGACCATAAAATCTCTGCATGCAAATGACTTGTTGTTCCCGAGGGAACAAAAGGTGCAGAAGACGATGTCAGTCTCTGCATGCTATCAAGCGTTCTGTCTTACAGATAGCAAAAGAATGTTTATACGGATAACCACTCAGGTATTTCCGCCCGTCAGCATGACTCAAAAGTCAGTATGACAGATCTTGTGAGTGCGGAAGATGATGTAAATCTCCGCGTGTCAACGGGCTTGTCGGCCGCAATTGACGAAGGGTGCAGAATGACCAAATTTTGTCTCTGCGTGCCATCGGACACGACTGTGTCTGAATGGCAAAGGGGTGCGAAACGACCAAATTTTGTCTCCGCATGTCATCGGGCCCGCCGCCTCTGGATGACAAAGGGTGCAGAATGACCAAATTTTGTCTCTGCGTGCCATCGGATACGACTGTGTCTGAATGGCAAAGGGGTGCGGAATGACCAAATTTTGTCTCCGCATGTCATCGGGCCCGCCGCCTCTGGATGACAAAGGGTGCAGAATGACCAAATTTTGTCTCCGCATGTCATCGGGCCCGCCGCCTCTGGATGACAAAGGGTGCAGAATGACCAAATTTTGTCTCTGCGTGCCATCGGACACGACTGTGTCTGAATGGAAAAGGGGTGCGAAATGACCAAATTTTGTCTCTGCATGTCATCGGGCCCGCCGCCTCTGGATGACAAAAGGTGCAGAATGACCAAATTTTGTCTCTGCGTGCCATCGGACACGACTGTGTCTGAATGGCAAAGGGGTGCGGAATGACCAAATTTTGTCTCCGCATGTCATCGGGCCCGCCGCCTCTGGATGACAAAAGGTGCAGAATGACCAAATTTTGTCTCTGCGTGCCATCGGACACGACTGTGTCTGAATGGCAAAGGGGTGCGGAATGACCAAATTTTGTCTCCGCATGTCATCGGGCCCGCCGCCTCTGGATGACGAAGGGTGCAGAATGACCAAATTTTGTCTCTGCGTGCCATCGGACACGACTGTGTCTGAATGGCAAAGGGATGCGGAATGACCAAATTTTGTCTCCGCATGTCACATGACCTCAGGGTCAGTATGACAGATCTTGTGCGGCGGCCGACAAAAGCAAGGCTCTTGCTCCTACGTATCCTCCAATGAGGAACTCAGACCTACGTAGTTCTAGATAACTTGTGAGACTTGAAAAAGTCTCCACCGGAAGATGCTGACATCTCCGGAAAGGGCGCAGATGACCACATTGGCCTCTGCTCATCAATCACACTTGGGGTCACTGAATGACGAGGTGCGGATAACTGTAAGGTGTCTTCGCGGGCTACCAGCTCTTGGGTCATGACAGCAAAAGGTGGTGTGGTCGACAAAAGCGAGGCTCTTGCTCCTACGTATCCTCCAATGAGGAACTCAGACCTACGTAGTTCTTGATAACTTGTGAGACTTGAAAAAGTCTCGGTGTTTTCTCCACTAAAATGCAAACATGCTTTAGCAAAGAGACAAATATTCCAACTGATTAGAGCAGCATATGCTTTTTTTTTTGAGTGAAAAACAATGCGTCTACCGGGGAAGGAGAGTCTGCTGATGAAACCCCCCCTTAACCATAAATGAGATTTTGGATGTTAGCATTTCGTTTCTAAATGACCATTTAGAGGAAACACTGGGTTCGACAAAAATAGAAGAAATCCACTCAAAGTGTATTAATCTCGCACAGGTAAGTGTTTCATTCTAATTCCGAACCATAGATATGTCATGACTTGACTTTGCGAATTATTTCCTATCAAATCAAAAATTACATGCATGATCATGGATCAATAGGACTTCCCTTGGGAATGGGTTCTTTTGGTGGGTTTTTTCGGCTTTTGTGTGTTTTTGGCCTTTTCCTTTTCTGTTTCTGTTTTGCGCGAGGCGAACAAGTCACCGACACAAAGGATTTTGGTTGGTAATCAAAGGGAGAAGACCACTTTCAGATCATGGTTTCCTTTCCCTTTTTTTTTGTTCATTTGGTGACAATTCTGTATTGTACAGATATTGTCCGGTCCAAAGACCTTTCTGCACATTTCTTCTGATTTCTTTCGATCCTTGATCAGGAGCTTTCTTTCCTTCCTTTTACTTTCTCCCACTCTTTGGTTGGGAATTTTCTTTCTTTTCTTTTCGCTTTCTCCCACTCTTTAATTGGGAATTTCCTTTCCTCTCTTTTTTCCTTTGATTGGAAATTTTCCTTCTCTCTTTTTTTTTTTGCTTTCTCTTTGATTGGAAATTTTCCTTCTCTTTTTTTTTCTTTGATTGGAAATTTTCCTTCTCTTATTTTTTGCTTCCGAGGGTAAGGATTGACATTCTCACCCTGGGTCAAGGTTTATGGTGAGTTAGGATTTTGGCTCAAAGCTTGTAGAATGGCCAGACATGATACATGTCAGGGTTTGGTTTGGTTCAAGGGTAAAAGGGATGCCCCACATTATTTCCATGACACAAATGCAAAAATGATGATTTGGAAACTTTATGCAAAACTGGTCATGCATGCACCTATGTGGACACTCAAGTGTCAAATTTTTATGGTCATGTGATGCTAGGGCTCAGGATTCATTTCCTCTATTTTTAGTCAACCCAATGTTTCCAAAATATGTTCTTTTATCAATTTATGCATTCATCTGAGTCCATTTTGGGTACTCGGGAAAATTTCGCAGCATTCACCCTTCAGGTGTACACACATTTTTTCAAAAACTAGTTACGATCAGTGAATTTTTTTCAAAGAAAAGTTGGAAGTCATCTCTTTTCAAAAGCATGTTGGTTTTTCAGCTAGACAACTTATTTTTCTTTTTTTTCTCTCTTTTTTTCTTCCTTTTTTGTTTATTTCTTTTTCTTGTTTGTTTTTTTTGTTTTTTTTTCCTTTTTTTTCCATGAGGTATTTTGCTACCTAAACATGTGTATATTTTTGTGAGGTATTTTTGCTATATACACGCATATCCAAGGTATCTTGCTACCTAAACATACATATATATGTTTTGTAAGGTATTTTTGCTATATACATGCATATCCAAGGTATCTTTCTACCTAAAGATACATATATATATTTTGTGAAGTATTTTTTGTTTACATATATGCATACCTAAGGTATCTTTCTACCTAAACATACATATATATATATATATTTTTTGTGAAGTGTTTTTTTGTTTACATACATGCATATCTAAGGTATTTTCACTACCTAAACATACATATATATATTTTGTGAAGTGTTTTTTTGTTTACATACATGCATATCTAAGGTATTTTCACTACCTAAACATACATATATATATTTTGTGAAGTGTTTTTTTGTTTACATACATGCATATCTAAGGTATTTTCACTACCTAAACATACATATATATATATTTTGTGAGGTAATACTACCTTCCGAGCTTGCGCTTGTTTTATTTAAATTCCCAGGATCATGAGCAACTAGGTGCGTCCTACTATAAAAAGTGATCAAATAACAAGCATAGATTCAAAAGGTACTAGGTTGCCTCCTAGTAGCACTTCTTTAACGTCTTGAGTTGGACGCCTTATGACTTGTCGGTCACTGACCTAGTACTTTGCTTACCTTTGGCTTTGGACTTGGTCGCCTATTGGTCGGCCATGTGGTGTAGGCAATACTCAAACCTTTTTGTGGATGAGCAGAGGTGAACTCTAGAGGTGATGGCAGTGCGTCTGTTGCCCGCTGCCGGCCATCCCCAGGCTACTGTGGTGTTTCGCCCTGCGCCTGCCTGGAGACGCAGTACTTCTTGATGAAAGCTCGATTAGTAGGGGGCCTGCTGCCCTTGCTGGAGGTGACAGGTACTCCGTAGAACTGACAGAGACCCATAATTAGAGCTTGACAACTCCAAGACCCTGTTGGACTTCTTCGGGTCCACTAGGTGTCTTGCAGGCGCGATCCCTACAAACAATAGATGAAATCAGAAATCAGTTGAGCGATGTGCATACTTACCTATGATGACGTGACCTTGCCGGGGGGGTACAAGCACCTTGTAGGACTGATAGAGGCCCGTAACCAGAGCTGGAAACCCCAGGGCCCTGCTGGACTTTTCCGGGTCCACTGGGTGTCTTGTGGATGCGATCCCTGCAAATAGTAGATGGCATTAGAAATTAGTTGGAAATAATGCATACCTACCTATGTCGGGACGACACAAAGCAACTGATACTTCCGCAAGGGGAGATCGGCATTACGATCACTGGGCAGAATGTTGCTAAGTAGCAACGTCATTTATATCTATGTAAGAGTGGTCATGTTGGTGCGCATGATCCACACTCGTCTCTTTGCAGCGGCCCGGGGGAAATCTTGCCCCGGTATGCATAGTAGCTGCGTGATAGCCTCCCTCTCTCGTTGTGCTTGCACAGTTGCTCGCCCTCCAATATTAGGATGTGGCCCAGGAACCGTTAAAAGGAAACTACTGGTCCCTTAATCGGGAGTGCAAGTCTCGGTTAAGCATTTAAGGATAGAGGACCTTAAATTCTCTTAAGGTGCGGATGTGGAGCACACTGAAAATGAGGACACGTAGCCCTCTAGAGGTGAGGGCGTGCAGCCCTCTCAAGGTGAGGATGTGTAGTCCTCCGGAGGTGAGGGCGTGTAGTCCTCTCAAGGTGAGGGCGTGCAGCCCTCTGTTGGCGAGGACGTGTAGTCCTCTCAAGGTGAGGGCGTGCAGCCCTCTGTTGGCGAGGACGTGTAGTCCTCTAAAGGTGAGGGCGTGTAGCCCTACGAAGGTGAGGACATGCAGTCCTCTGATGGCGAGGGCGTGTAGCCCTCTGAAGGTGAGGACATGCAGTCCTCTGATGGCGAGGACGTGTAGTCCTCTTCAAGGTGAGGGCGTGCAGCCCTCTGTTGGCGAGGACGTGTAGTCCTCTGATGGCGAGGGCGAGTAGCCCTCTGAAGGTGAGGGCGTGCAGCCCTCTGTTGGCGAGGACGTGTAGTCCTCTTCAAGGTGAGGGCGTGTAGCCCTCTGAAGGTGAGGACATGCAGTCCTCTGATGCCGAGGGCGTGTAACCCTCTGAAGGTGAGGACATGCAGTCCTCTGATGGCGAGGGCGTGTAGCCCTCTGAAGGTGAGGACGCGTGGTCCTCTGATGGCGAGGGCGTGTAGCCCTCTGAAGGTGAGGACGTGCAGTCCTCTAAAGGTGAGGGCATGTAGCCCTACGATGGCGAGGGCGTGTAGCCCTCTGAAGGTGAGGGCGTGCAGCCCTCTGTTGGCGAGGACGTGTAGTCCTCTTCAAGGTGAGGGCGTGCAGCCCTCTGTTGGCGAGGACGTGTAGTCCTCTCAAGGTGAGGGCGTGTAGCCCTACGAAGGTGAGGACATGCAATCCTCTGATGGCGAGGGCGTGTAGCCCTCTGAAGGTGAGGACATGCAGTCCTCTGATGCCGAGGGCGTGTAGCCCTCTGAAGGTGAGGACATGCAGTCCTCTGATGCCGAGGGCGTGTAGCCCTCTGAAGGTGAGGACATGCAGTCCTCTGATGGCGAGGGCGTGTAGCCCTCTGAAGGTGAGGACATGCAGTCCTCTGATGGCGAGGGCGTGTAGCCCTCTGAAGGTGAGGACGCGTGGTCCTCTGATTGCGAGGGCGTGTAGCCCTCTGAAGGTGAGGACGTGTGGTCCTCTAAAGGTGAGGGCGTGTAGCCCTACGCAGGTGAGGACATGTGGTCCTCTGATGGCGAGGGCGTGTAGCCCTCTGAAGGTGAGGGCGTGCAGCCCTCTGTTGGCGAGGACGTGTAGTCCTCTTCAAGGTGAGGGCGTGTAGCCCTCTGAAGGTGAGGACATGCAGTCCTCTGATGCCGAGGGCGTGTAACCCTCTGAAGGTGAGGACATGCAGTCCTTTGATGGCGAGGGCGTGTAGCCCTCTGAAGCTGAGGACGCGTGGTCCTCTGATGGCGAGGGCGTGTAGCCCTCTGAAGGTGAGGACGTGCAGTCCTCTAAAGGTGAGGGCGTGTAGCCCTACGATGGCGAGGGCGTGTAGCCCTCTGAAGGTGAGGGCGTGCAGCCCTCTGTTGGCGAGGACGTGTAGTCCTCTTCAAGGTGAGGGCGTGCAGCCCTCTGTTGGTGAGGACGTGTACTCCTTTCAAGGTGAGGGCGTGTAGCCCTACGAAGGTGAGGACATGCAATCCTTTGATGGCGAGGGCGTGTAGCCCTCTGAAGGTGAGGACATGCAGTCCTCTGATGCCGAGGGCGTGTAGCCCTCTGAAGGTGAGGACATGCAGTCCTCTGATGGCGAGGGCGTGTAGCCCTCTGAAGGTGAGGACGCGTGGTCCTCTGATTGCGAGGGCGTGTAGCCCTCTGAAGGTGAGGACGTGTGGTCCTTTAAAGGTGAGGGCGTGTAGCCCTACGAAGGTGAGGACATGTGGTCCTCTGATGGCGAGGGCGTGTAGCCCTCTGAAGGTGAGGGCGTGCAGCCCTCTGTTGGCGAGGACGTGTAGTCCTCTTCAAGGTGAGGGCGTGCAGCCCTCTGTTGGCGAGGACGTGTAGTCCTCTCAAGGTGAGGGCGTGTAGCCCTACGAAGGTGAGGACATGCAATCCTCTGATGGCGAGGGCGTGTAGCCCTCTGAAGGTGAGGATATGCTGTCCTCTGATGGCGAGGGCGTGTAGCCCTCTGAAGGTGAGGACATGCAGTCCTCTGATGGCGAGGGCGTGTAGCCCTCTGAAGGTGAGGACGTGTGGTCCTCTGATGGCGAGGGCGTGTAGCCCTCTGAAGGTGAGGGTAACTAGTACCCAAGGCGAGGGCGGGTAGCCCTCTCAAGGCGAGGACGTGTAGTCCTCTGGAGGTGAGGGCGTGCAGCCCTCTGATGGTGAGGACATGTAGTCCTCTCAAGGCGAGGACGTGTAGTCCTCTCAAGGTGATAGGTACAAGTACCCAAGGGTCCACCCTTATGAGAAAGCAAGAGATCGACTCATCGAGAGGGCCGGTCATCCCGAATCCACAAGATTTGGACATTAGATGTAGGAAATCTATGCAGTTAACATGATTTTTAGGGATGCAAATGCATGCAACCTTTGTCGTGAAATTTGGTAAATGCGGACTTCATATGAAACAATGCAATGTAATGGAAAGTTGTACAATGTTCATGACATTCTTTCCCTATTTTGTGATTTGGATTTTGATTTAATTTTTTGGAAAACAAAGATTGACTGTCCTTTTGAAAGAGGTGATAGTCCATGCAACCTTATCCTATCTTTTGCAAATCTCTCCGAGAACTCCCTCAGAGTGTGTGTTCTGTTTGATTTAGTCATTTGACCATTTTGGAGTGACGGCAATGGAGTCGTTTGATGTTTAATCAATCCATTGAAATTCCAGGGTTTGTCCCTTTTTTTTTGTTGAAAACATCGATGGGTGAGAACTTTTGATCTGCCCCTATGTTCACTTAAGGCTCATGCACGATGCCCCTCATTGCCCCAGTGTAAGGCTTTGAGGTACCAATTGTTATCTTTCGTCATGACCTTGTAGCTGGGAACCTATTGGGTGAAAACTTCTAATCTGCCCCTAGGTTCGCTTGAGGTTTTTGCATGGTGCCTTTCGTTGCCCCAGTGTAGGGCTTAGAGGTACCAATTGTTGTCTTGTTTTCACAACCTCGTAGTGAGGAAGAATGAAAGAAGCAGTTGATTTTTGCAAAAAGAATTTTCCAAGGACGAGAAATAGCTGAAGAATTTTTTTCAATTGATGGATTAAGTCAAATGACTCCTATGCAGAAGCAAGATGTCTTGATGATGCCAAAGGATCAAGTGCTTCTAAGTTTATTCAAGACAAGAATCCAAGAAAATCAAGATATATGATCAAGTTGATCTCTAGAATCTTTAGGAAAAAGTTTCCAAATTGAAAACAAACAAAAGGTTTGACCAAAGAATTCTATCATTTCAAATTGAGATTTGCTCTCTGGTAATCGATTACCAGCAGCTGAAAATGTTTATTCAAATTTTTAAATCCTGTAATCGTTTACACAAGTCTTGTAATCGATTACCAGAGAGGATTTTCGGAAAATAATTTCCAAGAGTCACATCTATTCAAATGGTTTATGAATGGCCATCAAAGGTCTATTTATATGTGACTTGGAAACACGAATTCAAAGAGAGCTTTTATTGCCCAAAAAGTTTATCCTCTCAAAATATTAAGAGTTTTTCTGAACTGAACTGTCTTATCCTCTCAAAAAGATTCCTTGGTCAACCACTTGCATATTCAATAAGGAATTTTGATTGGTCTTCATTGTACAATCTATCCCTTTTAAGAGAGATTTCTTCTTCTCTTCTTCTTATTTCTAAAAAGGGATTAAGAGACCGTGGGTCTCTTGTTGTAAAGGATTCCTGAACACAAGGGAAGGGTTGTCCCTGTGTGGTTCAGGCTTTGTAAAAGGAGTTTTACAAAGAGAGTGAAAAATCTCAAGTGGGTTGCTTGAGGAATGGATGTAGGTACGGGAAGTGGCCGAATCAGTATAAATCAAGTTTGCATTCCTCTCTTCCTTTAAACTTCTTTTATTGCTATTTATCTTTTGCTTTAAAGAAGTTTATTTTGATTTGTCTTTTGAGTAATTCATGTTAAGGGTGCATTGTTAATCCAAAAAGAAAGAGTGATAGTTCAATTGGGGAATAGTCTTTGCATCTTAATTCAACCCCCCCTTTCTTAAGATAACTGAGGCCATTTGTCCAACATCCTATTCTTGACAACTCGCTTCTCTAAGAAGACAAACTTTCCGGAATGATAAAATCAGGTCACATGAACGTCTATATTTTTACTTGAAAACACAGTCAATCAAATGCCCCCTCTTCTCTTTTTTTTTTTTTACTTTACTCGTCGTTTTACGACACCCTCACCAACGTGCAAGATGAGTAATCTCTGATTGAACGGTCTTGGAAGTCAACACTCAGGAGCGTAGGTTGCTTGAGCAAACAGACCAATGGCTTACACTCACATTCCGGTGGAAGTTGAATAAGCAAAGATGTGTTTCTGAGAGGATGAGGGATAAAGATATCAACTTTATCCATTTCATTTAACCTTGTAACTGTGGTTTACAATAATGGAATAAACTTGAAAATCCTGATGAGTCATTAGAGACACCTAACAACAGCCTTCAAAATTGCCCCATGTGTGGAATCTCTTGTCAATGTCAGGATTTACACGCGATTCTCCTCAAATTTCAGCCAGCCCGCATCAATTAGACCTTGCACCTTACGCTTCAGAGCCCTACAATGCTCAATGGAACGCCCCGGGGCTTCTCTGTGACAAGCACACGTTGCATTCGAGTCGTATCCTCATAAAAATGGAGGTTCAGGAACCTTGGTTGGGGTTATGGCTACCATTGAATTATTGAGTGGATATGGGATCAAGTTTAGCATATGACAACGGAATTTGGGGTGAACCCTACAGGCTTTTTGCTGCAAAATTCCTTTTTGTTGGTGTTTTTTGGTTTGTGCTAAAGGTGGTCTTCGTCATTGGAAGTGCGGTAGACAGGCTTTGTGGTTGATTTAGGGATGGCCTTTGTGGATAACTGGGTGGTGGGTAAGGAGGAGGTTTGTTATTGGCTGAGTAATGACATTGTTGGGTTGGTGGGAAACTTGGCCGTATAGGAATGGCAGTCACAGCATGGGTTTCTCCCTCTTTCTCACCCTCTTCATTTGCCCCAGTTTTCTCAGTCGTCCTAGTAGGATGATCAAATTTGCCTCTTTTCGGACCCACATCGATCCTTTCACTGGCGAAGACCAAATCCGCAAAGCTTTGAAGGTGCGTAGCCCACCATTTTCCATAGTAGAATACTGGTAATGTGTCTACTATCATTGTCATCGTTTTTTTTGTCATTGAGGTGCCACTTTGAGCTGCCAGGTTCTCCACCTTTGGGCGTATTCTTTGAAAGATTTGTGCCCCCTTTTTGCACATGTTCTGTAGTTGCATCCTATCCGAAGACATTATACTGACACTGCCTAACGAAGGCAACCACTAGGTCCTTCCAAGAATGGACTCGGGAAGGTTCCAAGTTAGTGTACCAGGTAATAGCTACCCAGTAAGACTTTCTTGGAAGGAATGTATCAGCAATTTCTCATCTTTTGTGTATGCCCCCATCTTCCGATAATGCATCTTTAGATGGTTCTTGGGGCAAGTAGTCCCCTTGTACTTGTCAAAGTCCAGCACCTTGAACTTGGGAGGGGTGATGATATTGGGTACTAGGAACAACTCTCCTAGGTTAGCAAAGGCATAATCTTCACCTCCTTCAATGGCCCTGAGCCTTTCCTCTAGATGATCCAACTTTCCCATTTCTGCCATAGCATGAGGGTTTTTACTTGTCGTGGAATGCAAGAGGTGTAGTTGTGGGTGATACTGAGGGCCTTCCGAAGTGTTTTCAAGGGGTATACCACCAACTGCTTGCCCTTCAGTGGCATATCCGAGCCAAGGCTCGAAGTCGGCTAGATTGTGGTGGGGAATTTCATGTGTCTCTTCCACGGTTTAAGAGACATGTGCATGATCAGTTTGGGGTTGCTGGCTCTCAATGGGTATAGGAGTGGAGTTATTGACATTCTTATTGGGAGTGTATGCCACATTGGGTGGCGTATAGTTGAAAGGCAAGCCATATGGCGGGAAGGCATGCTCGTTTTGAATTTGCACATCATGGGGGCCGCCCGTACTTCCCAAATCTTTGCCTACCATATCTGAGGTTGGATGATTCATTTGGTTGATGCCGGATGGGGACGTCGGGTTCACCCTAGCAACAACGCTGGTAGCGGCAATTGCAACCGCATTGGCTTCCATTATCTTCTTCACGCTCATCATGGCCTCCATCATTGTGGCCATTTTCTCTTTAATGGCCTCCATGTCGGCCTTCATCTTCTCTTGTATCTCCTCTACTTCACCCATTACTCTAGCTCTAGCACAAGTTCGGTGAGGACGCCGTAAAGCATGTTTTTTTTTTATAACAATGATTAAGTTCATTTTATTTTATTTTATTTTATTTTTCAAGGAAAGAATGCAATGAGCAATGAAAAGCATGGATGTAAGCGAATGATGTACAGTTGAAGTATTGCGAATTTTTACGCAGGATATGGGGTTGAATCAATTTAGATTTTCAACATGGTCCATGACATCTTTGTCAAGGTGAAACTGGAAGTAACAAGGACATCAACAATCCTAAATATGTTTGGCAGTAGACGAAGCAGTGATGTGACTCGATTCATCTTTTGCCCCAATTTTGCAAGACGGTTACTTCCATATTTCAACTTGACTTGATGAACCTTTTTATAAAAGCATGAGCTTGGTTCAACCCTATAATCCAAGGAATGGCAATTCTGATCGCCAATACTTCAACAACATCTCATAGGGATGAATTACTCGGGCATACTTTAAGCTATGCATGGAAAATGTAATTATGAAATTGAGATGCCCGAAGAAACACCATTTCCTAGTTAACCATGCATTAGGTACCATGTTCAATTATTTTGTTTTGTTGTTGTGTGTTTTTTTTTTTTTTTTTAGAAATGGGTTTATGATCCCAACATGGTTGGCTCATGGTGGCTAACACATGCAACTAAGAATGTAGTGTGAAGTTTCACGCTTCCCCTTTTTTGTTTTTGTAGAGGAAAACACAAGGATGAGCAAACATGAAAACAAATGGTATGCAATTTTGCAGATCAAAAAGTTTGTTGAACGCATATGCATGATGATGCCATGACTCATGCAAAATGTGAGGCTGGAATATGATAACGGACAAATGCAGGAACGATATGTTCATTATGATGTTATGAAGAGATGCTTATGCGATGCATGATATGAATGCATTTTACGGATACGAGAGCCCGGACAATTATCTCTTCTTACTTGCGCATTTGGGGGCGCAGTGCTCCATGTGTACAATTAAGAAGGTGATATGGACCTTCCGGCTTCCCGTGACAAAGGACGAGACCAACATACAATGCATGCTAGAGATGAAATGTGGGAGTGACTTGATTCGCACTGATTTTTGGAGTAAAAACGTGGGATAAACTCATTTTTTTCAAAAAGTTATAACTCATCAAGATCTGAGCGACAATACAAACTTCCTAGCGGTTTCTAATCATATGGTCCATTAAGTCTATCATATGCTGACAATAGCTGAGAAGTCCGTGGATCTCCTTGGGGGCGGAGTAGGTGTCCGCCATTGCTTTGGCCTTGGCTAGCAATCGGGGAAGTTCTTGACTCCTGTTCAAAGTAAGAGCAAATCGGTCCGTCCACATTGTTGCCTCTTGGTGCAATGAATCAATTACCCTTTCCCTTGCTTCCCTTTCTGCTGATATCTTGGCATACTCCTCCTCTAGCCTTTGCTCGTGAGTCGCCGCTAGATTTAGCTTCTCTTTGCACTCATCGATGATGGCCCACATATTCCCTTCAGTCTCGCTTAGCTGTTGGGACAAATTTCTTTTCGACCTAAGGCAAGCCTTTAGCTCGTCCTTCAAGATCATGCCTTTGACCCGTGATGATTCCTTTCATCTCTTTGGAGCTTGAGCTCACTATTGCTGCCCTATAAAGCCCCTCAAAACTTTGCTTTGGTCGTGTTCTTCCTTTCGGGCCTTCTTGGTTTCTCGTTCCAAGGCTTCAGCTGTGGCCATATTGACGTCCCTTAGTTCATCATACTCTTTTCAGACTTTGATGGCTATGGACTTGAACTTCTCTTCGACTACCCGGGCTCTTTCAAGCTCTGCCTTTAGGGCTTGTACCTCATCACTTTCTTCCGAAGCTTTAACCTCATTGTCTCTCACAGTCTTTAGATTTGGGAGCCAATCCAATCCTTGTGTTCGGACTCTCAGCCACTTATGATAGCTGCCAATGATCCCATTACTGCTTCCCCTAAGCTCTATGTCCTTTCTTCATGCCGCATCCCATGCCTTGCGAACTCCTTGGAGTACCCTCGCGTTGTGGTCACTAAAATCCCGTGCGATGAAAGGCGTGATGCTTTCGTCTGATGGTACTCCTCTCATGGGGTAGCCAAGCTGTCTTATGGCGAGGACGGGATTATAATTAATACAACCCCTTGTTCCCATCAAGGGAACATTTGGACATCCTTCGCATGAAGATAGAATCCTGATTCTTCCTTCCTTCAAGCGAGGGAACCAATTAACAGACGCCCCTCCATGCTAGCCAAGAGTTGGTCCCAATTCGCCTTTCCTTTTTCGACGCACGAGCGGTGACCTTGTAGCGGATAGACGGGCCTACCTTCTTGGAGAAAAGGGTGTGAAACCAGCCACACATAGAGAGCCAGTGCACAACAAACAATTCTTGCACCGCTCTTTTCACATCCCCAGTCGAACGTGTCATACATGGCCAAAATGGCGACGACCGGGCTTTCCTCGCTATGATGAAAGGCGAAGAAAGCGTCAATCACTGCTAGGTCCACTAACCCTTCCATATTCGGAAAGAGGACAACTCCAAAGATCAAAAGTGCCAAGATGTCAATAAAAGAAAGCCCATTCGCCTTGATTTTCCAAGGCCTTTGCCCTTTCCTCCAAACACTTCCTTGATACTCTGACTACCCCATTCCTATTTTGCTTTACCTGGTTCAACTCTTGTGCTGAGATTTTCACTATATTGGCAACTCTTGTCGTGGAGGGATAAAACCCAGAGAAAAGATATGGCTTCCTTCCTCCCAGTGGGCATCCCAGGATTTCTTCAAACTCTTTCACAGTCGGCACTAGCTGGAAGTCCTCGAATGTGAAGCACCTTAGGGGCTGGTCATAATACTAGGAAAGGGATGCAATCGGTTCCATGGAGACTTCTACCCTAGCTAGGCCCCAAATCTTACCATAGGCTTTGCGGAAGGCTTGCTGTTGAAGTTGACCCATTAATTGCCCCAACTCTCGTAAACTAGTGACCTCTAAGCTCTTGATTTTGACTTGATAGAACCTCTTTTTAAGCGAAGGCTTTTGACTTGATCCCATGTTTTACTAAAGTGAAATAAAATCAAGTCCGAATCAAAACTCCGACATCTATCATGGGTGGAATGGATGAATGCATGAAGAAATGCATATGACACAGATGCAATTTACGAATACGGGAGCCCGAGAAATTGTTTCCTTGTTGGATACAACGTTTGGGCAGCGTGGCACCCAACGTATGTTTTTAAGAAGGCGACACGGACCCTCCGTCGGTTTGCTAAAGTGAGGGGATCAAAGACGAAACCCACGCATGATGCATATGCGAAAGGCACAACACGGGGATGTACATAGTACGACAATATTCACAAACAAATATAAGCAAGAGGGTATATGATACTTATGCATGGCAGTGTGAAAAATGGCACGCAGCGTGTTTGCTCCGCGCCCCTATTTAAGGGACCTATAAGGGAGAGAACTAACTAGGCATTTAGTGATAACCCCCAAGGTAGTCATATCTCTTTTGATAGTTTCTAGAGGTATCATTCTCTTCGAAGAACATATTGCAGCAGTAGGGACTACTAGCAACAATAAGTTTTCAAAGAGAAAAGCTCTAGATGAGGGTTCACTGTAATCAAGCAAGTCGGAGACCTAGCATGATCACAGATTCACCTCCACTCCTTATGTTCCCATGAACCCGGGTATAGGGCCCTTTTTCACTCACAGTGTGTGCAAATAGTGTTGGTATTTGTGTGCATCAAATGAATAAATATTTACTTCATGCATACATTTTAAAACGCACTAAAAGCAACAAAGAGTTTATATACACAAGAACATAATGAAGGGAAACCAACAAAGGGGTAAATCACGGTAAAACTTTGCACAAGATTTAAATGGCCTAACTCTCTACAAACAGTCCCCAGCGGAGTCGCCAACTGTCGCAACCTGCCCTTCGGCGGGAGGGCGACGCGAGACTCGCGGGATGCGTGTTCCACGAAAGGAATACGCGCGGAGTCGCCACCAACGTTTATTTGAGGAAAACGTCGGAAAAACCGGAAAAGACGCGATCTACGAACTTCTAAGTGAAAGGTTCGGGAGTTGTATTTACGCACGGGGAAGGTATTAGCACCCCATACGTCCGTCCCAAGGGACGACAGCCTTTAATCGAATGTGAAAACATGACTTTGATTTTTACGTTCCCTTTTTATGTCTTTATATCCTTTATACCCTTTTTATATTTTTTCTCTTTTTGTGGTCGACAAGGGTGTTTCCCTTTGCTCCTATGTATTCCTCAATTGCGATGAGGAAATCAGACCTACGTAATTCTTTCTTATCAAGTGATTCTTTTTTACTTTAAGAGGTGATCATTTTAAGGCGTTGGACCTTGAAAATGATCCATTTACTTAGTAAGAAATTTAAATGATAAAATTCAAAACCTATTTTTGTGGACGAGATTGACTAGGCGAGTTGATTTTAGCCTTAGTTTCACCTTAGTTATTAGTCAATTCGATTAAGAATGAGAAATCCCAAAGAGAAAAACGTCCGATTGATTTTCCGCTTTATTTTACTAAAAGATATTTTTTTTTATTATTATATTATTATTTTACCTCTTTTTTTTTATTTCCAACGTGGTTACGGCACGACCGAACGGTCGGAATTCATTTTAACCGAAGTTAACGGATAATACAATTCAAACGATCGGTGGAAATTTATTTTATTTTTAGGTTAAGCGAGAAATGACTTAAGTAAAATGGCTTAAGCACGTCAAGAGGGGGTATAAAAAGTAAATGAAACGAGAATAGAAATACACAAAACACAATATGGACCACCACGGGTACATAGAATGAATCGAAAAGCTTGGTTCGAGGTACTTACCCGTTGAAGATCGAAGAACGATGAAGAACGAATGAAGAACGTCGAAGAACGGTTGAAACCTTTGCGAAATTCTTCACGGAAAACGTTACGGAAACGTTTCGGAAGCGCCTCGGCTTAGATTTTCTTCACGGAAACAATTTTTCCAAGCAAATTCGAAAGACAGAGAAGTGCCTAAGGGGCTCAACCCTTTTCTTCTTCACTTCCTCCCCTATTTATAGCAAAATAGGGGAGATGCTTGCCGCCCAGCTCGCCCAGGCGAGCAGGGTTGCTTCCTCCAGAAGCAACAGCCTTCTGGAGGAATATTCTGGAGGGCCCAAGTGGGCCTGGTTGCTATTTGCACGCCCATTTTTACTAAGTACACCCGCTACCTTTTTTTTGGTGATTCTTTTTTCGTAAAGTTATGGAAACTTACGAATTTCGTAACGATACTTGTTTTCTTTCCGTAATGTTTACGGAACCTTGCGGATTACATAATCATCCCCTTTTGACTTACGGAATGTTACGGAACCTCACTAATTATGCAACGATGCTTCCATTTAATTTCCGGTGTGTCACGGAACCTTTACGGATTGTGCATCAATATTTTCTTTTGTTTTTCGGCATGTCCCGGAATTTCACAAATTGCCTAATGATGGGTGCCAAGCACCTTACAAGGACCAAACAAAGGTCGCATGTCATCAAGCAAAGGTCCCCGGACAAAATTAGGGTATGACAGGTAGCCACCGATGGGCCCGTTGTTACTGCCTCTAAGTTCCTTGTCCTTCTTTTGCACCATCTCCCATGCCTTGCGGACCTTCTGAAGTGCCTCCACGTCGGTGTTATTGAAACCTCGTGCAATAATAGGTGCGAGCTCTTCCTCTAGTGGTGCCCCTCTTATAGGGTAGCCAAGCTGTCTTATAGCAAGAACGGGATTGTAACTGATGCAACCCCTTGTCCCCATCAAGGGAACATTTGGAAATCCTCCGCACGAAATAAGAACCTCGGTTCTTCCTTCTTTCCATCGGGGGAACCAGTTGACAGACGCTCCTTCTTTGCTTGCTAAGAGTCGGTCCCAACTTTCCTCTCTTTACTCTGTGCATGAAAGGTGGCTTTCTAGCGGGCAAGCATGGCTCACCTCTTGGCGGAAAAGGTGTGAAACCAACCATACATAGAGGGCCGGAGTACAGCAAACAATCCTTGTACTGCTCTTTTCACATATTCGGTCGAAGGTGTCATATAGATCGGCTGGGATAGCGACAACCGGGCTTTCCTTGCGGTCATGAAAGGCGAGAAAAGCGTCGATCGCCGCTAGGTCCACCAACCCATCCACATTTGGAAAGAGGACTCCTCCGAAGAACAAAAGTGAGAGGATGTCTATGAACGGGGCCCATTCGCCTCTACTTGCCAAGATTCTTGCTTTTGCCTCTAAACATTTTCTCGGTACTCCAACCACCCCATTTTCGACTTACTTTCTGTGGTCTAATTCCTGCGCCGAGATTTGGACTATCTTAGAAATTCTAGCTAAAGAGGGATAGAATCCTGAGAAGAGGTATGGCTTCCTTCCCCCTAGAGGGCATCCTAGGATCTCTTCAAATTCTTCCACCATGGGTGATAGCTGGAAGTCCCCAAAGGTGAAGCACCTCAACGACTGGTCATAATACTGGGCGAGGGAGGCAATGGCCTCTGTGGAGACCTCTGCCATGGTTAGGTCCCAGATTTTACTGTAAGCTTTGTGAAAAGCTTGTCGCTGGAGCTGGCCCATCAATTGCCCTAACTCTTTCAGATTGGTGATTCCTAGGCTCTTGACCTTGACTTTATAGAACCTATTTTAAAGCGAAGGCGCCTGACTCGATCCCATGTTTTACTAAAGTGAAACAAAACCCAGTGCGAATCAAAACTCTGACATCTATCGTGGGTGGAATGGATGAATGCATGAAGAAATGCATATGGCACAGATGCATTTTATGAATATGGGAGCCCAGGGAATTGTCCCCTTCTTAGATACAACATTCGGGCAGCATGGTGCCCGACGTATGCATTTAAGAAGGTGACACAGACCCTCCGTCGGTTTGACAAAGTGAGGGGATCAAGACGCAATCCGTGCATGATGCAGATGCAAAAGGCACAACACGGGGATGTACATAGTACAACAATATCCATAAATAATTATAAGCAAAGGCGTACATGACATTTAAGGACTACATGCATGGCAGTGTTAAAAATGGCACGCAGCGTGTTTGCTCCGTGCCCCTATTTTAGGGACCTATACGGGAGGAAACTAAAAAGGCTTTTAGTGATAATTCCCAAGGTGGTCATATCTCTCTTGATGGGGTCTAGAGGTATCATCCCCTTCGAAGAACATATTGCGGCAGTAGGGACTACTAGCAACAATATGTTATCAAAGAGAAAAACTCTAGATGAGGGTTCACTGTTATCAAGCAAGTCGAAGACCTAGCATGACCACAGATTCACCTCCACTCCTTATGTTCCCATGGACCCGGGTATAAGGCCCCTTTTCAACTCACCGTGTGTGCAAATAGTGTTGGTGTTTGTGTGCATCAAATGAATAAATATTTACCTCATGCATACATTTTAAAAACACACTAAAAGCATCAAAAGAGTTTATATATACAGGAACACAAGGAAAAAAAGACAAAGAAAAAAAGAACTAAAGGGAAGTCATGGTAAGGAAAGCACACTGATTGATTGGCCTAACTCTCTAACAATCGTCCCCAGTGGAGTCGCCAACTATCGTAACCTACCCTTCGGTGGGAGGGCGACGCGAGACTCATGGGTGCGTCTTCCAAGAAAGGAAAATGCGCGGAGTCGCCACCAACGTTTATTTGAGGAAAACGTCGGAAAAACCGGAAAGGTGTGGTCTACGAACTTTAAGTGTGAAAGGTTCGGGAGTTGTATTTATGCACGGGGAAGGTATTAGCACCCCATGTGTCCGTCACAATGGACGACAGCCTTTAATCAAGTGTGCAAATATTACTTCGATTTGTTTTATTTTCCCTTTTACGTTTTTATGTCTTTTTATGCCTTTTGTATTTTTTATCTTTTTGTGGTCGACAAGGGTGTTTCCCTTGCTCCTACGTATTCCTCAATTGTGGTAAGGAAATCAGACCAACGTAGTTCTTTGAGAACTAAATGTTGGTTAAGTTATTTTTTATCTTTTTTGCAAGATATATTTTGACTGAACAAAAGGTCGCTTTAAGGCATTGGACCATTAAACGATCTTTCGATTCTTTTGAAAGGAGAGAAAACATTAAGGAATTGGACCATTAATGATCTCTTGATTTTTTGGAAGAGGTGACAAATTTATATGTTGACTTTAGGCTTTTAAAAGTCCATGTTTAATAAAATCCAAGAGGATTATTTCAAGGCGTTGGACCTTAAAATGGTTTTTAGGTGACGACAAAAGCTTGATTTGTGAGTTGATTTTAGCCTTAGTTTCACTTTGGTTATTAGTCAATTCAATTAAGAATAAAATCCAAAAAAAAAACGTCCGATTGATTTTTTTTATTATTTTATTTAAAGATATTTTTTTGATTATTATATTATTATTTTGCCTCTTTTTGGTTTTAAACGTGGTTACGGCGTGAAAGATCGGTCGGATTTTATTCTAACAGAGATTAAAAGATATTACAACTCAAATGATCGGTGGAAATTTATTTTATTTTAGATTAGGCGAGAAAACGACTAAAATAAATGATTAAAGCACGTCAAAAGGGGGTACGGAAAGCAAACAAAATAAAAATAAAAGCACGCGAAACAAGTGGGGACCACTAAGGGCACACAGAATGAATTGAAAGGTTCGATTTCGGGAACTTACCAGTTGAAGACCGAAGAACGACGAAGAACGATGAAGAACAATGAAGAACGGTGGAAAACCTTCATGAAATCACCCACGGAAACGTCTCGGAAGCGTTACGCAAGCGCCTCGGCTTGGATTTTCTTCACGGAAACAATTTTTCTCACTAATTTCAAGTGAATTCCAGATACCAGGAGGGTTGAACGAATTTGCTCTGCCCTCTTTCCCCTATTTATAGGGGAAAAGAGGGAGGTGGTTGCCGCCCAGCTCGCCCAGGCGAGCTGGGTTGCTTCCACCAGAAGGCACCACCTTCTGTTGGAACACCCTGGAAGGTCCAAGTGGGCCTGATTGCTATTTGCATACCCCTGTTTACTAAATACACCCCCATTTGCCTTTTTTTTGCTGATTCTTTTTCCGTAATGTTATGGAACTTTACGAATTACGTAACGATACTTGTTTTCTTTCCGTAATGTCAAGAAACTTTACGGATTACGCAACCATCCCCTCTTTGACTTCTGGAATGTTACGGAACTTTACGAATTGCGTAATAATGCTTCCTTTCGACTCCCGACATGTCGCGGAACTTCACGGATTGCCTAATGATGAGCGTTAATTACCTTGACGCGGCCAAGCGAAGGTTGCATCCCACCTAACAGATGGTCCCTGGACGAAATTAGGGTATGACACACCTTACATATGTGGATTTTACTAGCGCACCTATTGGCAGATTTCTTGAGTACGAAATTAATCGACTCGGCAAGATTGGTGGTCATGTGCCCCCATCGTCGCCCACCATCTCATGAAAGAGTCCATTTTTCTTGTGGAATTTTGTTGAGCCAATTAATTGCTCGGTTAGTATCTGCTTCCTCCCTCAACATGTTGTAGTAGTAATTGAACGTAGGCTTCGTCTTTGCATATGTTGAGTAGTTATAAGCATACAATTTCATTATTATGAATAATACAAAATGAAGTGATATTTAATATGGAGAGAAATAAGTTTGGCAGTCACCTATATTGATAATTAATTTTTTGATGAGGTTGTTCTTGTACCTCCTCATGTAATTATGTGCAATGTATCGAATACAAAACACATGCACAAAATTTTGTGTCATCCACCCACTTTCATGTCTTGAGTAGGCACTTTTGATTGACTCGTGCCTGGCTGAAATCAAACACAGACCATGTTGTGGGGTAACATGCCTTTTTAGATTTTAAATGCTATCGAAAGGATTTTATTGCTGCCATCTTGTGCAACTGCCACAAGGTCCCCCTATACTTACCGTACAACCATGTTCCATCGACTTGAACTATGGGCTTGCAATATTGAAACCCGTTGATACACGATCTGAAACTCCAAAAAAAGATGATGGAACATGATGAAACCCTTTACTGGTTGACCTCCTTGTGGTGGCATTAGCAATGTTTCCTTGTCCACCACCATACCAGGAAGAAATTGTTGCATAGCTTGCAACAATCATGGTAGATCATGGTATGATCTTTCCCAGTTGTTGTAGATGTCTTCAATAGCCTTTTGCTTTGCCAACCATGTTTTGCGGTACGTAGTGGTGTATCCTTCAGTGTTTTTGATGTGTGCTATCAAGGTTGGCGCTAAAGTTGATGGATCATTTTCAATCAAGTTATGGATGTTTTTACTGATCAATAAATACGACAGCTTTGCATGATCATGTGAGATTGAAGGATTTAAGCATGTGTGGGGTTCACGGAGCTTTCTTATTCCCCACTACTTGGAGACAAGGATGTATGATGCCCTGCACCTCCAAGCACAAATATTGTCATTACAAATGACAATTAGCTTTGTTGGGTTTGATAGTTGTGCCTTATAGTTAGCTCATTTGCTCACATGATACTGCTGCAAAACATTTTGTACATCTTGTTTTGCCAAGAAATGCATCCCTTCGAAGAGAGTCCCCATCGGATGTTGGACTTCTTCGCAATCCAAGCTACGCTCATGTTCAAAATCTTGAAAATAGAATTCTTCAAAATTTTGGATATGGGGTGGTATGTAGCATGGCAATATGGTTGTGGTTGGTGAAACAGACCAGGCTTCTTCCTCGTCATCTCCCTCCTAAGTTAATTGTGAATAAATTTGTCTTCATCCTCACTAAAGGGACCGTGTTCTTCGTTAGGTAAGCCTGGATTTGCTGTGAACTGAAGCTCGTTTGGTCGGATTGATGAGGAAGGCTCCACTGTAGGGGTACTGAAGTACGTGTGAGTATGATCCCCAAGATAGGACTCAAAAAAATAGGTGGAAAATGATGCAAAAAGAAGTTAGGTAAAACATTTTTTTGGTTCAAATATTTTTTTTGTTGGGATAAAGCTAAAGTGTCATAGGTTGCATGGGATAATTGTGAATAATGGGACTAAAGATAATATTGTGATTGATAAGGTATTGGTTCAGGGTTTGGGGTGGGAACTATATTGTGCTCGATGTTTCCATACAATTTGCAACATTAAAGTGTTAGAGATAGAGGGAGCAACAGGAAGACTTATCCTTAAAGCTTGAAGAAGTTTTGTCTTTTACATGTCAAACTCTCTCGAGTGACATTTGTATTGATTATTGTATTGTTTGTTGCATCTTAGTCTCTGTCTTTTCATATGTGCATCATGCATCATCATGTAGGAGTAAGAAGAAAGGTTCTAAAGTTAGAAAATTTCTTCTACGTTTAAAACTTTGTTTTAATTGATTACAGGCTGATCCTAATCGAATACATAAGTGTTTGTAGCTTGTAGAGAAGTTTCTCGTATCGGTTTAATCGATTACAAGTTTATCGTAATTGATTACATAGTTCAGATGTGACAATGATTGCTTTTTCAAGAGTCTCTGCTTTAAATCAATTACCAAGTGATACAATCGATTAATTTTCTTTTAGAAGTATTTCAAAAGTGATCAAGAACACTTTAATCGCTTACATCAAGAATCTAATTGATTACATTGTTCTTGAAAGTTTTCTAGTTCTTGGAAAAAATACTTTAATCGATTGAAATGATAATACAATCGATTGCTTTTTCTAAATAATCGATTACATTGTATATTTAATCGATTACAAGCGGCTATAATTGTTTTCTCTATAAATAGACACCTTGTGTTTTCACTTAAGAGTACAAATACAAGTGCAAGTACAAAAAGTGTACAACTGTATGAGTTGAAGTAAGTGATTAAAGGAGAAGAAAAAGTGCTTAGATACAGTGTCACTCACAACTTCTAATCTTTGATTATGAAGATCATATTGTAAAAAATGAGTCGTGAATTTCTCTTGAGTTCAAGAAGGCACTCATTCATTCAAGTAAGGATCTTGTGTGTGATTGATCAAGTTGTGTCTTTCTTTAACTCTACTTTTTGTGTGGTTTACACATTGTTAGTATTTTCATGAATTTCTAAAGGCATGCTAGAATAGGTTTTTCTAGTTTGGGCTAAGGATAGGTTTCTCTTAGGCTCTTATTCACATAGGACCCTAGGGTTGGGTACCTTAGTCTCTTTTTTTGGGGTAGGAACTGAGATTGTCTGTGATTACTTGTAACAATTCTGTATGCATAGTGAAAATCTAATTCGGGTTGGATTGGATAACTGGATTAGATTCTCTAGAGATAGAGAGCGAACCAGTATAAAAATTAGTGTACTTCTTCTCTTGATCTTATCTTTCTTTCTCATTCTCATCTTGATCAATTTACTAAAGGTTAAAAAAAATATCTTTTTGAAGAAAGAACTTTAACAAAGGATTAAATATTGGTTTATCAAAAGTTTGTGATACGATCCATGGAAAAGAATTTTTTTTAAATTATGATTTTAAAAAGTTTGTTTTGATTTAGAAACCAATTCACCCCCCCCCTCCTTGGTTTGTAAGCTCCATCATCTTTTTCATAAAGAATCTTAGTTTAGCAGATAACTAAAATCATACCTTTCACATCTTCATTATCAACAAGTTGGATTACTATAAATTTTAGCATTTCGCGCCCTATTACTTGTGGGTATTGGAATGAAATATTGAATACTTAGTCCAATGGTTGAAGACGAAGGCGTTGGTGGATTTTTGTTTTCTAGGATTCAAGTGTGAGGCCTCACTTTGTTTCAAAGAACACAGGGTTGGGGCTTTAAAAAGTATCCCCTTCATCTGTTTTGATGATTTCACCGTCGTAGTGCACTAACCATTTGATAGATGAGGAAGACAGATTGTGTAATAGACAAAGAATAGAGAAACAATTGTGATGTCACACAGGGTATGTGTTTGCAAACATGGCAGAAAGTAAAAGAGCAAGGAAGTGTTATGTGGATGTGTTCAACAAAGGTGGATATGAGTTTTATATATAGGGGTCAAGGTTAAGGGTTTATGACCTAGGGTCAAGGTAAGGGTTAGGGTTTGGAGCATTTGATTTTCTAGGGTGAATAAATGATAGTTTGAAACATTGGATTCCATGACGTGAGCAGATAAGGGTTTGAAATAAATTGGATTCCCTAACATAAGTAGATAAGGGTCTAAAATACATTGGATTCCCTTATGTGAGTAGATAAGGCTCTAAAATACATTGGATTCCTGAACGTGAGTAGATAAGGGTCTAAATAAATTGGATTTCCTAACATGAGTAGATAAGGCTCTGAAATAAAGTGGACCTATGAGTGAGAGAAAAAGAAGCGCACAAGTAACATCAGGCAAAAGAGGATCAATCTCCTCTTAAATATAGGGTATGGGGTTAAGGTTAAGGTTTTACGACCTAGGGTAAGGGTTAGGGTTTGGAGCATCGGATTCCCTGACGTGATAGATAAGGGTCTGAAATAAATCGGATTCCTTGAAGTGAGTAGATAAGGGTCTGAAATACATTGGATTACCTTGTGTGAGTAGTGAGGGTCTGAAATACATTGGATACCCTGACGTGAGTAGATAAGGGTCTGAAATAAATCGGATTCCTTGAAGTGAGTAAATAAGGGTCTGAAATACATTGGATTACCTTGTGTGACTAGTGAGGGTCTGAAATACATTGGATACCCTGACGTGAGTAGATAAGGGTCTGAAATAAATCAGATTCCTCGACGTGAGTAGCTAAGGGTCTGAAATACATTGGATTCCCTGGTGTGAGTAGATAAAGGGTCTAAAATAAATTGGATTCCTTATGTGAGTGTATAAAGGTATGAAATGCATTAGATTCCCTGACATGAGTAGATAGGGTGTGAAATAAATTGGATTCCCTGACGTGAGTAGATAAGTGATGCAATCCTACCCCCCCAAGGGCATTGGATAGAAGACTCCAAGAAGATTGGGCCAAAGATGCAAGAGAAGGCCCTAGGGTTCTCATGAGCCTTAGGGTAGATTTCGGGCCCATGGGCTAAGTATAAGCCCACTTATCTTTGTACATATTAGATTAAGATTTCATTAATTTTGGGTCTTGTATTTAGGGCTCCATAATGTAGGTAGGGTATCCTAGAAATATAGGATTTTTCAGCCCTTGTATTTTAGGACACCTAGACTAGTTTTTGTATTAGGGGTAGTTTTGTAATTTCACATGCACTAAGTGAATATTTGATGTGTGTGGTTGAAAATAAATTTAATTGAATTGGTAGAAGCCCAATCCAATTAAATTTTAGAAGGGGAGGTGAGCATTTGCTTACTACACCCCATTGCCACATCATATAGTCACACTTTATGCATGTCCTTCATGCTTTACATGTCTCATGACACCTAAGCACACTTAGTGGAGAATCTTGGAATTGATCTTGGATTAGTGGGCTGAACTATCATGACTAAAATTCACTAATCATAATTAGTGAAATTTTGGCTCCAAAGTTTGGCTCCACAAATTTAATTTCAAATTCAAGTAAAATTTGAATTGAAATTCAAATTTCCCTCCAATTTTGTGTGACACTTAGGCTATAAATAGAGGTCATGTGTGTTCATTTTTTTTAACTTTGATCATTTGAATATTAAACTTCAGATTTTAGAGCTCTTCTAGAGCACAAAATTTTGTGCTCTTCTCTCCCTCTCTCTTCATTCATCTCCTCCTTCCTCCAAGCTCTTATCCATGGCCTCTTATGGTGGTGAGCTTTTTCTAGACTCATCTTCTCCTTGAAGTGGCGTCTCCTCTCTCTCTTCATTCTCCATTCTGCTGCCATTCATCTTCCAAGAAGAAAAGGAATCCATTGATGAAGAAGATCCTAGGCCTACAAGCTCCAATGGAGCTTACATCAACAAGGGTGTGAAATACGTTGGATTCCCTTACGTGAGTAGATAAGGGCTTGAAATGCATTGGATTCACTGACATGGGTAGATAATGGTGTAAAATATATTGGATTCCTTAACATAAGTAGATAAGGCTCTGAAATAAATTGGACCTGTGAGGGAGAGCAAAAAGCTGCATGAACCAAGTGGCCAAAAACTAAAAAAAAAAAGTAACAATTGAAGATTTCAATCTATGAGAGAAACTTTTGGCACCTAGATTGTTATTTATATTAGCTGTTTTGGTTAAAAAAATATTTCATTCCCATAGTTTTCATTTCAATTAACCTATTAAGAGAACTTTTGAGTCTCAATTCGGCCCTCAAACACATGAACCATGTTTCAAAACATAGGAAAAAATTAGTAAGAGTTGAAGATTTCAATCCATGAGGGCAACTTTTGTCACTTAGATTCTTATTTGTATCAACTATTTTGGTTAAAATAATGTTTCATTCCCATATTTTCATGTCAATAAACCTATTAAGACAACTTTCGACTCTCGATTCAGCCCTCAAACACATGAACCAAGTGGCAAAACATAGGAAAAAATTAGTAAAAGTTGAATATTTCAATCCATGTGAGCAACTTTTGTCACTTAGATTCTTATTTGTATGAACTATTTTGATTAAAATAATGTTTCATCCCAGTAGTTTCCATGTCAATAAACCTATTAAGACAACTTTCGGGTCTTGATTTGACCGTCAAACACATGAACCAAGTGGAAAAACATAGGAAAAAATTAGTAAAACTAACATTTCAATCCATGAGTACAACTTTTGTCACTTAGATTCTTATTTGTATCAGCTATTTTTGTTAAAACAATGATTCATTCCAATAGTTTTCATGTCAATAAACCTATTGAGACAACTTTAAGGTCTCGATTCGACCCTCAAATGCATGAACCAAGTGGCCAAAAAATAAGAAAAAATTACTGGCAATTGAACATTTGAATCCATGAGGACAACTTTGGGCACTTAGATTTTAATTTGTATCAGCTATTTTTGTTAACATAACATTTCATTCCCTTATTTTTCATGTCAACAAATTCATTAACAAAACTTCCAGGTATTGATTTGGCTCTTAAATGAATTCAACAAATAGGCCATAATGAAGAAAAAATTACTAACACTTGAAGATTTCAATTGATGCTTAAAACTTTTGGCATTAAAACACAGATGACGACAACTCAAAAACACAATAATGAAAAACAAACATATGAGTCCTAAAAATAATTTAATAATAAAATAGTAATCAAATAAATTGAGTGGGTTTTCTTCAAAACTCGATTCAAGGTTCACTGCTTGAGCGAGGTATTCATCCAAACCCTCAAAATTAAAAGAGCGAGTAGAAATTGGTAGTGGATGTGCACATGTTTGTGTGGGCTGGTCCATGGTGGTAATATACAACTCCTGACATGTGAGCTTGAAGATGTCTATGAACATGAAAAACATAGTCATTACATCCTCATCATCGTGCAACGTGCATGTTGTGTACTTGCCACTATCACAAACAAATGATACAGGTAATAAAAAATGTATATCCTTCATCACTTGACCATTTGGTAGAATAATGTTATTTCCAATAGCTTGCTTCAAGGCATCAAATGATATTCTATTGTCAATTTGAACGATCTTTGGTGAATCGCTTCCAAACGTTGAACCATGTATAGTTGTTATGATG
The DNA here is from genome assembly GCF_004193775.1 of Glycine soja. Lineage (NCBI taxonomy): Eukaryota > Viridiplantae > Streptophyta > Magnoliopsida > Fabales > Fabaceae > Glycine > Glycine soja. The sequence continues at coordinate 19,477,833 of NC_041020.1, read as the reverse complement.
GTGCCATCGTAATACACGGTGGCATGGACTGATGACAAAGCCATGGTTTAGGGTTTAGAGTTGCAAAAAGGCTTCTGGTTGAGATGATAGATCAAATTGCCTTACTGCAAACCATATTTATGATGTTTAATGGCTTGTCAAATACACTTCAAAATGAGCAGTCAAGATTCCACTAACAAAATCAATGACCCAGATATCACCGATTAGAGCAATGAACTTTGAATGGCCAAGATCCCATTGACAAAATCAATGGTCTAGATATCACCAATTGGACCAACACACATTCAACGGCCAAGATCCCACCGACAAAATAAACGGCCTACATATCACCAAATGAGTCGTGTTGCTATTAGATTTTTCCTATAAATAAAATGCATGTATTTTCATCATATACACTAACTCACATAATCACTTTCTCATGTTCTCAAATATCCCTCTTTAAGTTCTTCTTGATGTTAGCACCAAAGACAAAATCAATGGCATATATAGTTGTTCCTCTTCTTTGGAAACAACATCTTCATAGATCTAGAGAAGTATGTAATACATTTTGTTTAATTGAATGTAAATTATATTATGATTCAAAAATGATGATATTGTTATTATTTTGATTTCTTCATGTAACAAACGATGTAATCAGTCATATGCTTAGGCAATGCCCTCTCTAAATCCCAAAATTCAACCTTTGTTGGTTCAAGCAGGTTTTTCAGATTTTGCAAAGCTCGAACAAGTTAAAATCGATGATGCTTTAGTGACTGCTTGGTCAAAAGGTGGAGACCTGAGTCACACATATTTCATCTTCCTGTTGGTGAATGCATAATCACCTTGGAAGATGTTGCTCTACAACTGGGTTTACATGTTGATGGTAGACCAGTTACTAGGCCAACATATTATGATTGGTAACAAATGTTGGCAGAATTGTTGGATCAAGTGGCCTCAGAATAATTAAGAGGGGGGGGTTGAAATAATTATTCCTAAACCTTTACTAATTAAAAATTACTCTTCTAAGGCTTTTACTAAGTTGTTAAGAGAATAAAGAGTAGAAGAGAAACTTAACAGAAAGTAAAAGCGGAAATTAAAATGCACAGCGGAAAGTAAAAGAGTAGGGAAGAAGGAGACAAACACACAAGAGTTTTTATACTGGTTCGATAACAACCCGTGCCTACATCCAGTCCCCAAGCGACTTGCAATCCTGGAGATTTTTTTTCCAACCTTGTAAAAATCCTTTTACAAGCAAAGATCCACAAGGGATGTACCCTCCCTTGTTCTCTTTGAAACCCTAGTGGATGTACCCTCCACTAGAACTGATCCACAAGAGATGTACCCTCTCTTGTTCTCAGTCAAACCCAAGTAGATGTACCCTCTACTTGTACCACAAAGGATGTACCCTCCAATGTGTTAAGACAAAGATCTCAGGCGGTTAAACCTTTGATACTTTGTGAATGGGAATACAAAAGAATTCTTAGGCGGTTAGTCCTTTGAATACTTTTGTATAAGGGAAAGGGAAGAATCAAAAGAATTCTCAAACTGTGTCATTTTGAATTCTTTGACAAGGGAGAAGGGAGACACAAAAGAATTCAGGCTGTTAGTCCTTTGTTCTTTTGGAAAAGGGAGAAGAGAGACACAAAAAGAATTCAGGTGGTTAGTCCTTGGCGAATTCTTTTTGGCAAAGGGAGAAGAGATGAAAAGAAAGAATAGCACAAGTTTTCAAGGTTTAGAAAACCAGAAAACTTTGGAAAGCTTTTGGCACAAAGAAGAAGAAGAAGTTCAGAAAGATTCAAGGCTTGTAAAGGATTGATTGAATAAGTGTTTTTTTAAAAAAGCAAATCGAAGCCTTGCTTTTATAGACTCTTCATGTCTGGCCAAGAGGACCATTTAGAAGAGTTATAACTTTTAGAAAAACTTAAAACCAATTTGAAAAAGTCAAAAACCATTTGAAGAGTTACATCTTTTGATTTATTCAGAAACAATCACTGGTAATCGATTACCAAATCAGTGTAATCGATTACACAAGGCTTTTATGTGAAAGGATGTGACTCTTCACATTTGAATTTGAATTTCAACGTTCAAAGGCACTGGTAATCGATTACCAAAACATTGTAATCGATAACAGCTTTTTGAAATTAATTGGAACGTTGTAAATTCAATTTGAAAACTTTTTCAAAAACATTTTGCTACTGGTAATCGATTACAACAATCTGGTAATTGATTACCAGAGAGTAAAAACTCTTTGTTAAACATGTTTTGTGAAAAATCCATGTGCTACTCAGTTTTTGAAAAATCCTTTTCATACTTATCTTGATTGAGTCTTCTCTTGAATCTTGAATCTTGAATATTGAATCTTGATCTTGATTCTTGAAGCTTGATCCTTGAATCTTGATTCTTGAATTCAACTTTCCTCTTGAATCTTGAAGTGTTCTTCAACTTTTCCTCTTGAGTCTTGAATTGTTCTTGATTCCATCTTGAACATTTTGAACTCATTCTATGATTGACCTTTGAGCTTTTTGTCATCACCTTTGTCATCATCTTTTGTTATCATCATTGTTATCATCAAAACATCTTTGAATCATTCTTGATTCTCCATGAAGCTTTTCTTCTACAAGAATATATAGGTATTTTTCCTCTAGAGAATACACTGGTGGGATCAACACTTAAACTAAAATTGTTAAAATAACACATGCTGACTCTTCCAGTAGAACCCACACCACAAAAACTAGCATGCCATTGTAGGGCATACATTTTAGGCTAACTGGTAGGGTGTTGATGCTAGACAAGTCAGGGAACAGAGTTCACTTGATGTATCTACCCCTATTAGCAGATTTTGATCGGGCTAGCCGGTATAGCTGGGGTTCGACATGTTTAACACATTTGTACAAAGAAATGTGCAGGGCTATTTATCCCACATCCAAAAAAATGGGAGGATGTACATTGTTGTTACATTCATGGGCATGGTATTGCATGTCATTCATTCAACCAAGGGTCAAGAGCCAACCGTCATATCCACTTGCAAATAGGTAAAAAAAAATCTAACTCAAAGAAAGCTCATGTTTTAGTAATGTATTTGACACTCACATATCACATTAACCCAGATGGAGCGGCAAAGGCCTACAGTTTTCTGGAATCCCACGCGGTGATGTCATCAACTATAGGTTAAGATTTGACAACATGCATAACGAGGAGGTTGAACCCTTTGTTTTTATTTATTTATTTATTCAAACGTCAAATTCATTGTTTTTAAAATTACTGATGCAAATTATGTAGAAGCATATATGATATGAAGTTTTGATGATGCCAAAGATGAGCACGATTCAGGTCAAGAATTCAAAAATGCAAGGAGAACAATGTACTTAGTTGATAGGATCTTAGAAAGAATTCATTGATTGATACTGCACAGGTTTGGCTAAAGGAAATATTTTACAAAAGTTTTTTAAGAACAATTATCTTTTCGAAAATACGATATTTCTTCTCTCGTAATCGATTACCAGAGGATGTAATCAATTACCAGTGGCTAAATTGATTTCTAAAACAATTTGCAAATTTCAAATTTGAATTTAAAAGCCTGTAATCAATTACCAGAAGTTTAAACTGTTTGTAAAAACTTTTAGAAATTTGAATTTAAATTTTAAAACCTTGTAATCGATTACATCATTTATGTAATCGATTACCAGTAAGGAATTTTCAAAAATAACTCCCAAGAGTCACAACTGTTCAACAAGTTTTTGAATGGCCATCAAAGGCATATAAATAAGAGACTTGGGATACGAAATTCCTTAGAGTTTTTCTAAACAACATTGTCGTATCCTCTAAAAACCAAATTGTCTTATCACTCTCAAAATATTCCTTGGCCGAAATATTTGCAAATTCAATAAGGAGTCTTGGTCGATCTTCAATTGTAATATCCTTCTCTTAAGTTGTAAGGATATTTGAACATAAGGGAAGGGTGTCCCTGTGTGGTTCAGAGTTTGTAAAAAGCTTTTTACAAGATAATGGAAATCTCAAGCGGGTGGCTTGGGGACTGGACATAGGCATAGGGGGTGGCCAAACCAGTATAAAATCTAAGTTTGCATTCTCTCTTCCTTTAAACTTATTTTATTTATCTTTTGCTTTAAAGAAGTTTATTTTTGAATTGTCTTTTGAGTAATTCATATTAAGGGTGCATTGTTAATTCAAAAAGAGAGTTAAATTGTAATTGGGAATAATTTTTGTATCTTAATTCAACCTTCCCTTCTTAAGATAACTCAGGCCACTTGTCCAACAAGTGGTATCAATTTTTCATTCTTGTATAAAGTTTAGAAACTTCAAGAATATGGCCTCATCTAACTATCTATTTCTCGAAGGGAATTCTATGAATATGCCTCCTATTTTTAATGGCGTGGGTTACCATTATTGGAAAACCCGCATGCAAATTTTTATAGAGGCTATAGATCTAAATATCTGGGAAGCCATAGAAATTGGACCATACATTCCCACTATGGTGTCAGGAAATACAACCATAGAAAGCCTAGGGAATAGTGGAGTGAGGAGGAAAGAAAATTAGTTCAATACAATTTAAAAGCCAAAAATATAATTACATCTGCTTTAGGGATGGATGAATACTTTAGGGTATCAAATTGTAAAAATGCAAAAGATATGTGGGATACCTTACAAGTAACCCATGAAGGAACAATAGATGTGAAAAGATCTAGGACAAATACTTTGACTCATGAATATGAATTATTTAGAATGAATCCAAATGAAACCATACAAGACATGCAAAAGAGGTTTACACACATAATTAATCATCTTGAATCTTTAGGAAAAACATTTCCAAATGAAGATCTTATCAATAAAGTTTTGAGATGCTTAAGTAGGGAATGGCAACCCAAGGTAACAGCCATTACTGAATCACGAGACCTATCTAACATGTCTCCTCCTACATTGTTTGGAAAGTTACATGAACATGAAATGGAATTGATGAGATTGAATCAACATGAGGAGAATGATACGAAAAAGAAAGGAATTGCTCTTAAAGCTTCATCTTCAACCCAAGAAGGAAGTGATAAGGAGGATTCGATTGAAATAGACGAAGATGATGATCTTAGTCTATTTGTAAAAATATTCAACAAATTTCTAGGAGTCATAGGAAATCAAAGAAGATCAAATTTTAAATCAAAGAAAAGGGCAAAAGATTCATCATGTACTCCAAAATGTTATGAATGCAATCAACCTGGACATCTAAGGGTTGATTGTCCAATTTTCAAGAAAAGAATAGAGAAATCTGAAAAGAAGACTAAGAAGGCCTACATTACATGGGATGACAATGATATGGACTCATCTGAAGATTCAGAAAACGAAGTTGTAAACCTGAGTCTAATGGCCAAGAATTATGAAAGCAATGAAAAGGTAACAACTTATCCATCTCATTTGATGAATTACAAGATGCATTTGCTGATTTACATAAAGAATCAGTTAAACTTGCAAAACTGGTTTCATCTTGCTACAATCCTACCCCCTAGGGTATTGGATAGAACACTCCAAGAGGCTTGGGCTAGAGCTACTAAAGAAGGCCCTAGGGTTCTCATGAACCTTAGGGTAGATTTTTTAGCCCATGGGCTAAGTATGAGCCTGCTTATCTTTGTAAATATTAGAATAGGTTTTTCCTTCGTTTGGGCCTTGTATTTTGGCCATTCTAGTAGTATAGGGTTTTAGCCTTGTATTTTGAGGCATTTTGAGTAGTCTTTGTAGTAGGGATTTTTTTTTGTATTTTCATGTATTTTGTCATGGGGGTGAGCTTAGCTATTATAGGGGGGGTGTAGCTAAGCTCTAGCTTCTCATCTCAAGGAGGTGAGCTTAGCTATTAGAGAGGTGTGTGTAACTAAGCTCTAGCTTTTTTAGGAATCTTCTCAAGGAAGCTTCTCAAGGAGGTGAGCTTAGTTATTAGAGGGGTGTGTGTAGCTAAGCTCTAGTTTCTCAAGGAAGTTTTCTCAAAGAAACTTCTCAAGGAAGTTTTCTCAAGAAAGCTTCTCAAGGAAGCTACCTAGTCTATAAATAGAAGCATGTGTAACACTTGTTGTAACTTTGATGAATGAGAGTCTTGTGAGACACAACTCAAAGTTCAACTTCTCTCCCTTTTTCTTCCTTCAATTTCGTGCTCCCCCCCCCCCCCCTCTCTTTCTCTCCCTCTTTCTTTTCCTCCATTGAAGCATCCTCTCCAAGCTTCTTATCCAAGGCTCATCTTGGTGGTGAAGCTCCTTCTTCCATGGCTTATTCCCTAGTGGATGGCGCCTCCTCTCACCTCTTCTCCTTTGTCTTTCGTTGCATCTCCATGGTGGAAAATCACCATTAAAGGACCTCATTGAAGCTCAAAGATCCAGCCTCCATAGAAGCCCCACAAGCAAGCATCCATCACATCTTCTAAGAAAACAATTACAAATTTAGAAAAATAAATTTTAAAATTAAATGAAGAATTAGAAAATCTTAAGACTGAAGTTATAACTTTAAGACCAAATGATACAATTCATTCTTCTACCATGCATGCTGTCGCAACCTACCCTTCGGCGGGAGGGCGACGCGTGACTCGCGGGATGCGTGTTCCACGAAAGGAATATGCGCGGAGTCGCCACCAACGTTTATTTGAGGAAAACGTCGGAAAAACCGGAAAAGACGCGATCTACGAACTTTTAAGTGAAAGGCTCGGGAGTTGTATTTACGCGCGGGGAAGGTATTAGCACCTCACACGTCCGTCACAAGGGACGACAGCCTTTAATCGAATGTGCAAACATGACTTTGATTTTTACGTTCCCTTTTATGTCCTTATATCCTTTATACCCTTTTTATATTTTTTCTCTTTTTGTGGTCGACAAGGGTGTTTCCCTTTGCTCCTACGTATTCCTCAATTGGGATGAGAAAATCAGACCTACGTAGTTCTTTCTTATGCATGAATCAAGTGATTCTTTTTACTTGAAAGGTGATCATTTTAAGGCGTTGGACCTTAAAAATGACCCATTTTACTTAATAAGAAATTGAAGTGATAAACTTTCAAAAACCTATTTTTGTGGACGAGCTTGACTAGGCGAGTTGATTTTAGCCTTAGTTTCACCTTAGTTATTAGTCAATTCGATTAAGAATGAGAAATCCCAAAGAGAAAACGTCCGATTGATTTTTCGCTTTACTTTACTAAAAAATATTTTTTTGATTATTATATTATTATTTTACCTCTTTTTGGTTTAACCGTGGTTACGGCACGATCGAACGGTTAGATTTTGTTTTAACAGTGATTAAACGAGATTACAACACAAATGATCGGTTGAAATTCATTTTATCATTTATTAGACGAGAGAACGGCTTAAATAAATGGTTAAAGCACGTTAAAAACGGAAGAAAAGAAAACTGAAAGTAAACGAAATTAAAGTGAAAGTACACAAAACAAGAAATGAATTGAAAGTCTCGGATTCGAAAACTTACCCGTTGAAGAACGAAGAACGAACGAAGAACGGTGAAGAACGACGAAGAACGATGAAGAATTTCCACAGAATCGCTTACGGAAGCGTTACGGAAGTACTTCGACTTGATTTTTCTTCACGAAAACGTGTTTTTTTTTGCCCAAAATAGCCGAAATGCATAGCCAAGGGTCTTGAACATTTTGAAACAGCTCCCCCCTCCCCTATTTATAGAAAAAAAGGGAGGTGCTTGCCGCCCAAAGACTTAATGAAGAAGATTTCTAAGCGCACCCGAATTACTAAGTTCACCCCCCTTTTCGTATTTTACGGAAAAGTTACGGAAGCCTTACGGAAGTGTTTTCGAATTTGATTTTCATCTTTTTTTCTCTTCCCTTTCACCAATGTTAAGTGGAATATGCTTACCCAAGGTTTTCGAAAATTTTACGGAAGTATTACGGAAGCCGCGGAAACCATTTTTCAAAAACGTGGAGGAGCTTGCCGCCCAGTTGCTTCCTCCTTAAGCAACCCAACTTCCAAAATGTTCCGGAAGGGCCTAGATTTGAATTGCTATTTACACCCCTATCTTGATAATTTCACCCCCCTTACCTTTTTTGGTGATTCTTTTTTCGTAAAGTTACGGAAACTTACGAATCTCGTAACGATACTTGTTTTCTTTTCCGTAATGTTACGGAACCTTGCGGATTACATAATCATCCCCTCTTTTGACTTACGGAATGTTACGGAACCTCACTAATTATGCAACGATGCTTCCATTTGATTTCCGGTGTGTCACAGAACCTTACGGATTGTGCATCAGTATTTTCTTTTGATTTCCGGCATGTCCCGGAACTTCACAAATTGCCTAATGATGGGTGCCAAGCACCTCACAAGGACCAAACAAAAGTTGCATGTCATCAAGCAAAGGTCCCCGGACAAAATTAGGGTATGACACATGCTAATATAGAAGTATCTAATTCATGTAATTGTTGTAAGAAATATATAGAAGAAATCAAAGATTTAAAAATTTCTCTTGCCAAATTTTCTATTGGCAAAAATAATCTAGATATTATATTAGGAAAGCAAAGGTGTGTTTTTTATAAAGCGGGATTAGGATATAAAGCTGATAAACAACAAAAATTTTATAAAAATTTATTTGCATCCACACAAATATAGTTCTCCTTTCTTAACCTGTTTTTATTATGGAAAGAAAGGACATGGTACATCTACATGTTATTTTAAGAAAAATAGCAATAATATTAAAACGATATGGGTCCCAAAACGATCTTTTATTAAAACTAACACACAAGGTGATGAAATCCCACCATGCAAGGGCATTGGATAGAAGACTCCAAGAAGATTGGGCCAGAGATGCAAGAGAAGGCCTTAGGGTTCTCATGAACCTTAAGGTAGATTTTGGGCCCATGAGCTAAGTATGAGCCCGCTTATCTTTGTACATATTAGATTAAGGTTTCATTATTTTTAGGCCTTTTATTTAGGGCTCCATAATATAGGTAAGGTACCCTAGAAATGTAGGATTTTTCAACCCTAGTATTTTAGGGCACCTATACTAGTTTTTGTATTAGGGGTAGTTTTGTAATTTCACATGCATTAAGTAAATATTTGGTGTGTGTGGTTGGAAATAAATTTAATTGAATTGGGAGAAGCCCAATCCAATTAAATTTTAGAGGGGGAGGTGAGCATTTGCTTGCTACACCCCATTGTCACATCGTATAGTCACACTTTGTGCATGTCCTTCACGCTTTACATGCCTCATGACACCTAAGTACACTTAGTGGAGAATCTTGGACTTGATCTTGGATTAGTGGGCTGAACCATAGCTAAAATTCACTAACAATAATTAGTGAAATTTTGGCTCCAATATTTGGCTCCACAAATTCAATTTCAAATTCAAGTGAAATTTGAATAGAAATTTAAATTTCCCTCCAATTTTGTGTGACACTTAGGCTATAAATAGAGGTCATGTGTGTGCATTTTTTCAACTTTGATCATTTGAAAATTAAACTTCAGATTTCAGAGCTCTTTTAAAGCACAAAATTTTGTGCTCTTCTCTTCCTCTCCCTTCATTCATCTCCTTCTTCCTCCAAGCTCTTATCCATGGCCTCCTATGGTGGTGAGCTTCTTCTAGACTCATCTCATGATGTAAGCTCCATTGGAGCTTGTAGGACTAGGATCTTCTTCATCAATGGATTCTTTTGCTTCTTGGAAGATAAATGGCAGCGGAATGGAGAAGGAAGTTTGCCTTAAAGAGCCAAATTTTGGTTACATCATGTGGTATCAAGAGCATCTTCATCTAGGTGATGTTCTTTTGCTTCCCCTATCTTTTTGTTCGGTGAATTCTCTTTAATTCCTTGTTCTTCATCTTATTCTCCATGTATATCCTCCATTGTCTTGTGGTTTGGTGCAGTTTAGAGTAGATTAAAAAAAAATAAACCGATTAAATCTTAGATCTACACTTGTTCTTGCATTTCTATGGTTCAAATTTTGTAGATCTACTCTTGAATCATGTTTTTGTGTTGATTTTAGGTTCTATCATTTTTCATTCATAATATTCTTGTGCTGAACCGTAGATCTAAATTTTCTTCCAAAATATTGATTAGAAAAAAAAAACAAAAAAATCTAACTGTAAATCACTTAATCCATGTTGTCTTTGAGTCATTTTTAGTCATAGGAATTGTCACATTATGTTCTAAGTTTATGTTGAATTTTTATTTTGTTTATTGAATTTTAGATACATTTGTTTTTGTATTCTTGTAATTCTTAGCCTATCTTTTAAATTTCGAGTCTAATTCATGCATGTTATTTAGTTCATAACATGTTCTAAATCAATTCGTAGAAGTAGTCTTGTTGTTAACTCTTTTTTTTTGTTTTCTAAGTTTCCTACATGATGCCTATGATGAAGTCGAGTTGTGGTGCTGAGTTGTGGCTGGATTTGTGAATCAAAATAAGTCTTAAGCTCTCTTGAATTGTGTTATTCCAGATAATTGAGCATAAGAAAACACAAATTGTAGCTATCCAAGCCTTAAGCAACATAAACACTACTCTTGATTTCTAGGTTGAAATTGCTGGTGCTGGCAGCTTGCACATACGAACTTGTACAAATTACTGGGAATTGGTCACTATGTTTTTTGAGCTAAAACTTTTACTGAATTTCCTAGACATCTATACCAAAATTATGAAAAAAGAACCAAGCGATTTGGAATAAAGGAAAAAATAATAAAAATCACACAAGTTGGCAGAAAAATCAGTGTCCAGGAAAAAAAAGTGAAAGGGAAGTGTGCTTGTTGTTTTGGCTCAAAATTTGTTCTATAATTGGTGCCTATTTTATACCAATCCTAGTTCTGAAATTTCAATTGAAAATTAGTGTGAAAAAAAAGTTCCAAAACTAGAGGTTTCTTGAGTCTTTTTATTTTGGTTTTTTTACTCTACTCTAGAGCCATTCTAAGTTTCTCTTTGAGTCCTAGCTTGCTTTTATGTGCTTTTCATTGCTTTAATTGTTGAAAAATCACTGAAAATTTGTCTTGTTAAAACTCTATTGGTTTAGCTTTCATTTCATTTTTTGGGTCTTTGGTTATTGCTTGTCTCTTTGTTTCCTTGTTTGTGAGTTGCCATATAGGGAATTGGAAAAGAGGATTGGTGCCATCCCTTGAAGAATTTGAGTCAAGAAGCAAAGGGAAAACCACCTTAAGAGCTATTGGACTAAGAAGCACTCCAAATTGAGTAAATCACCAAAGAGAGAACCATCACCAAAAAATTGAGGACCTTTTTGTAATTTTTTTAATTGAGAATTTACTTACCTTCATTGCTTTCAAATTTTGTAACAAAAATGCCTTTCATTGGAAGTAAGTTGGTAGCCTCCAATAGGTCACCCTACTTCCATTTGTGTGTAATAATTTTAGGCAATTTTTCCTTAGGATAGTGAGTGTTTTGTTGGGAACCTTAAATGAGGTCATCCAAACACTCTTAGGATCCGCCTATTTTACATTTCTTTCACTTTAATTTCTTGCTTACTTTCATAGTTTATTTTCTTTACTAGCCACACCTAGTTTATCTTGTTATTGCATAGTAATTTCTTCTTTCTCATCTCTCTTATCTTGAGTTCTTTTGAAACCTTAGCTTTTTCCTTTTTTTTACAAACCCCCAACAAGAAAGAACCACAACTTAGGAACCAACATGAGTCATCATTCATCTAGTGTTAATAGCAAGGTCATAAGGACCCTCTATCTAGAATCTTAAATGAGTTGAGTTCCCTTAAGTTATGGAAAGAAAAACTAGAAAGAAAAGAAAAAGGAAAAGAGAGGGTAAAAATAAATCAATATGAGAGGGAACAAATAAGGGAAGAAGAAAGAAGGAAAATACTAAAAGAATTAAGAAAAGCAAAACATGCCTCCTATAGTAGTCATAACTCTTGCGAGAGCCTAAGTGAAGAACTTCGTGACTATTATGAAGGAAGGCATAGGTCACATCTTAGACCTCACTCCCATATGAGAGAAAAGGAAAGAAAGCCTCAAGAGGCTAATATTAACCTCCCATACTTCCATGGGAAGGACAATGTAGAGGCTAACTTAGATTGGGAAATAAGGGTAGAGCAACAACTTAAAAGGAAGTCCACTTCAAAATCTTATGGCTCTCACTCTTATCCAAAGAAAGACCAAGGTCAAGGCATCTTAGGGGTGACACCTTCTAAGCCCAAAGATGATAAGGGGAAGACAATAGAAAGGCAACCCCTTAAGGCTAGTATGCAAGAGAAGACTAGATTTATAAAGTGCTTTAAATGTCTTGGAAGATGACACATTACTTCTCAATTCCCCACCAAGAAAACCATGATTATGAGGGGCCAAGACATTTATAGTAGCCAAGATGAGGCTACAACTTTTCCTTCCTCTAGTGAAAGTGAAGAAGGAAAAAGGGAAGAATCTAGTGAAGAGATCTACCCACAAGAAGAAGGACAACCTTTAATAGTTAAGGAGGAGTGTAAGGAGGTAAGTGTGTCCTTCAAGAGGTTAGCTAAGAAGGAAAGGCATTTTGAAATAAAGACAAATATTAAAGTTATTTCCCCTCTTAGACAACCTCCACATTTTCTCCTTTGTGAAAAGACACTTGTTAGCATTGCCACACCTCTTAGGCTTTTGTTTATTCCTCAAGTAAAGGAGTTGTTAGATGAGGGTTTGGTTCGCAAGAGCTTAAATCCTTGTGCTTTATTGCTGCCCAAAATAGGTATTATTAGACATCAAATTCCTAAAATAGGTGGTATGATGTTTGTTTTGAGTGGTGCAACCCTCTTTTGTAAAATCGCTTGTGCACCCAACATCTTCATAATTTGTGTACATAGGGATTTATTAGGTAGGTTTGTTCTTATTTTTAGTTTCAATACAAACCTAGGTACTTATATGGGACACCTTAGGTTTGTCATACTTTTTGGTAGGAATAATCAACATGAAAATACAGAAAAATGTATGTTTTATTGCATTACTTTTCTTAATTTTTTAAATAGTTATCAAGGGGTTCCCATGAACCCTAAGAGAATAAAGGTCATTCCTGAGTGGCCCACTCCACCAAGTATAAGAAAAATTTGGGGCTTCCATGACTTAAAAAACTTTTAAAAACTTATAGCACCACTCATTGTGTTGGTGAGGAACCATGTTCCTTCATGGGAAGATGCCGAGGAAATGGGTTTCCAAACCTTACCTAACTTCAACATACCAAACACCACTAATACATATGTCTTTGTTCTTTTTATAGGTGTTGAGGAAAAAAGCCAGAGTTTCAAAAACCTCGGGATTTAAGGTCAAATCCTTTTCAAGGGGGAGGGAATGATTAAATCCTACCCTGCAAGGGCATTGGATAGAAGACTCCAAGAAGATTGGGCCAGAGATGCAAGAGAAGGCCTTAGGGTTCTCATGAGCCTTAAGGTAGATTTCAGGCCCATGGGCTAAGTATGAGCCCGCTTATCTTTGTACATATTAGATTAAGGTTTCATTATTTTTAGGCCTTGTATTTAGGGCTCCATAATATAGGTAAGGTACCCTAGAAATGTAGGATTTTTCAGCCCTTGTATTTTAGGGCACCTATACTAGTTTTTGTATTAGGGGTAGTTTTGTAATTTCACATGCATTAAGTAAATATTTGATGTGTGTGGTTGGAAATAAATTTAATTGAATTGGGAGAAGCCCAATCCAATTAAATTTTAGAGGGGGAGGTGAGCATTTGCTTGCTACACCCCATTGCCACATCATATAGTCACACTTTGTGCATGTCCTTCACGCTTTACATGCCTCATGACACCTAAGCACACTTAGTGGAGAATCTTGGACTTGATCTTAGATTAGTGGGCTGAACCATAGCTAAAATTCACTAACAATAATTAGTGAAAATTTGGATCCAAAATTTGGCTCCACAAATTCAATTTCAAATTCAAGTGAAATTTCAATAAATTCAAATTTCCCTCCAATTTTGTGTGACACTTAGGCTATAAATAGAGGCCATGTGTGTGCATTTTTTCAACTTTGATCATTTGAAAATTAAACTTCAGATTTTAGAGCTCTTTTAGAGCACAAAATTTTGTGTTCTTCTCTTCCTCTCCCTTCATTCATCTCCTTCTTCCTCCAAGCTCTTATCCATGGCCTCCTATGGTGGTGAGCTTCTTCTAGACTCATCTTCTCCTTGAAGTGGCATCTCCTCTCTCTCTTCCTTCTCCATTCTGTTGTCATTCATCTTCCAAGATGCAAAGGAATCCCTTGATGAAGAAGATCCTAGGCCTACAAGCTCCAATGGAGCTTACATCACAAGGACCCAAGGAAATTTGGGTACCGAAGTCATAAACATGTTCATATAGGTTTCCTTGAAGAAAAGTTGGTACATAGATAGCGGATGCTTTAGACACATGAAGGGAGATGCATCAAAATTCACTCATATTTCTCCCAAGAAAAGCGGACATGTGCCTCATGGCGACAACAATAAAGGCAGAATTCTTGGAGTTGAAAAAATAGATGTACTAGATGATATTTAAGAATCATTAGAAGAAATGCATTTCATGGAGATCACAAAAGCAAAGAATATGGAAATAATGAAGAGTTTGACATTGATGAAATTAAAGCAAATTCTGATCTTCCAAGAGAAGGGAGAGCTTCTAGATATCATCCTCTTGACAACATCGTTGGTGATATATCAAAAGGGGTAACCACTAGACATTCTCTTAAAGATATTTGCAATAATGTGGCTTTTGTTTCTATGATTGAACCTAAAAATTTAAAAGAAGCCATAATTGATGAACATTGGATAATAGTTATGCAGGAAGAGTTGAACCAATTTGAAAGAAATAATGTTTGGGAATTAGTTGAGAAACTTGAAAATTACCCAGTTATAGGAAGAAAATGGGTATTCAGAAACAAGTTAGATGAAAATGGCATAGTTATTAGAAATAAGGCTAGATTAGTAGCCAAAGGATACAATTAGGAAGAGGGGATAGACTATGAGGAAACATATGCTCCAGTTGCTAGATTAGAAGCCATAAGAATGTTATTAGCCTTTGCATCCATAATGGATTTTAAACTTTATCAAATGGATGTAAAGAGTGCCTTTTAGAATGGCTTTATCCAAGAAGAAGTATATGTAGATCAACCCCCTGGTTTTGAAAACTCAGATAAGTCTAGTCATGTTTTTAAATTGAAAAAGGCTTTATATGGCTTAAAACAAGCCCTTAGGGCTTGGTATGAACGTCTGAGTAAGTTCCTTTTAGAAAAGGATTTTTCTAGAGGTAAAGTAGATACTACTCTCTTTATTAAGAAGAAGTTAAATGATATATTGTTAGTTCAAATCTATGTTGATGATATTATCTTTGGATCTACTAATGACTTTTTAAGCAAAGAACTCTCTCAAGACACGCAAAGTGAATTTGAAATGTCAATGATGGGAGAACTAAATTTCTTTCTTGGGTTGCAAATCAAGCAAACCAAGAATGGAATATTTTTCAGTAAATCAAATTTTTGCATAGACTTGATTCACAGATTTGGGATGGAGAATGTTAAGCATATGGCTACACCAATTAGTACAGCTTGCTATTTGGATAAAGATGACATTGGTCAGTCAATAGACATTAAGAAATATTGATGTATGATCAATCACTTCTTTATTTATCTACTAGCAGGCCTGATATAATGTTTAGTGTGTGTATGTGTGCTAGATTTCAATCAAATCCCAAAGAATCGCATCTTAGTGAAGTTAAGAGAATTATAAGATATATGTTAGGCACTATAAATATAGGATTACGGTATCCTAAAAATTTGACATGCAATTTAATAGGATATTCTGATTCTGATTTTGCCAGTTCTAAAATGATAAAAAAAAGAACAAGTGGAACTTGTCATTTCATTGGATCTGCTCTAGTTTTCTTAGCATAGTAAGAAAAAGAATAGTGTTGCTTTATCCACTGCAGAGGCGGAATATATTTCTGCTGGCAGTTGTTGTGCTCAAATACTTTGGATGAAACAACAACTTTCTGATTATGGAATATTTCTTGATCATATTCCTATAAGATGTGATAACACAAGTGCTATAAATCTATCTAAGAATCCTGTTCAGAACTCAAGAACCAAACATATAGAGATAAGACATAATTTATTGAGAGGTCATGTTCAAAAGGGAGATTGTGTACTAGAATTCATTGATACAAAGAATCAGTTAGCTAATATCTTTATGAAACCTCTCCCTAAAGAAACATTCTTTGCAATTAGGAGAGAATTAGGTCTTTTAGATATCAATGATCTAGACAAATAGGTAACTCAAATTGAGGTTTATCTTCCTTATGTTCAAATGATTGTCCTTGATTGTAGTTGTTTGTGTTATTAATAGTCATATTAATTGTTGTTTGTCTTTTAATAATTGTCCTTGATTATCTTTGTTTGAATTTTTAATAGTAATATAATTTATTGTGTGTAGTTAATTGATTGTTAGATTGCATTAATTTGTTTGTGTTTGATGATTGTTGATTGAATGTGTTTGATTGTGCTTGTTGATTGACTATATTGGCTTGTGCTTGATTATTATAGTTAAGTATATATATGACCTAAGAATAGTTAGTTTTTAGTTGAAAAAGCCTTGTTTAAGGGTCTGGTAATCGATTATAAAGCTCTGTAATCGATTACCTTAGAACAGCAAGGCTGTAATCGATTACAGAAGTTTGTAATCGATTACCAGTAGGCTCCAATAGTTACAGGTTACTCATGTAATCGATTACAATGGTCTAATCAATTACAAAGCATCCTTGTCTATAAATATCTGTGTTTTCGCAGAACTCTCACTCTCCCCTTTCGTGTGACAGCGCAAACCCTCCCCAAATCTTCAAATCCTCATATCTTTCTCATTTCTTAACCAAATCGCTTCAAACAAAGCCCTATCTTCATCTTTTACAATTCTCTTCAAAGCCCACCAATTAAAATCACCTTAAACAACTTCAAATGGATAAATCATCAAAGAAACGAAAGGGATCTTCCTCCACCACCATTGCTATTGGCCACCACCGCCATGGAACCTCTGGAGACCCACCAACATTAGTTCCTCCCTTTCTTTCATCTCCTTAGTCATCCATATTATTTTCCTGCGATGATCAGCATCAGAGGTACTACTCTCAATTATGTAATAGAGTCATTCTAGACCCTAAGTACCTTGACCTTGAATTTTTTGATGGAGAAACAATTGATTGTTACCAAGTGTTTCAAAACTCTACTTTGGTTGATTTCATGTCTCTCAAACTTCCCTACTTTCCTAAATTAGTTAAAGTTTTCTATAATAATTTGAAAATTCAGGATGGTGTTCTTTATTTTGAGGTGCATCATATTCCCATTGTTGTTGATCAGTCCTTGTTTTATTCATTGACTAAATTGCCCAGTCAAGGTGTTCCTTTTGAGGGCACTCTTATGGATGAATGGAAATTTGATTATTCAAGTCATGATGCTCGCAGAATGGTTTGCAATGACCAGGCTGACATGATCCAAAAATTACTTGCTGGGTTATTTACTTTCGATTGTCGCATCATGCACTAGATCATTGTTCATATTTTGCTTCCTCGGTCTTCAAATCTTGCCCAAGCCTCTGAGGAGGATTTGATTGTGTTATGGGCCCTTCAAACTGTTGGATCGAGTGGCCTCAGAATAATTAAGAAGGGGGGTTGAATTAATTATTCCTAAACCTTTACAAATTAAAAAATTACTCTTTTAAGGCTTTTACTTATGTTGTTAAGAGAATATGGAGTAGAAGAGAAACTTAACAGAAAGTAAAAGCGGACATTAAATGCACAACGGAAAGTAAAAGAGTAGGGAAGAAGGAAACAAACACACAAGAGTTTTTATACTGGTTCGGCAACAACCCGTGCCTACCTCCAGTCCCCAAGCGACCTGCGGTCCTTGAGATTTCTTTCAACCTTGTAAAAATCCTTTTACAAGCAAAGATCCACAAGGAATGTACCCTCCCTTGTTCTCTTTGAACCTAGTGGATGTACCCTCCCCTAGAACTGATCCACAAGAGATGTACCCTCTCTTGTTCTCAGTCAAACCCAAGTAGATGTACCCTCTACTTGTACCACAAAGGATGTACCCTCCAATGTGTTAAGACAAAGATCTCAGGCTGTTAAACCTTTGATACTTTGTGAATGGGGATACAAAAGAATTCTCAGGCGGTTAAACCTTTGAACGCTTTTGTATTAGGGAATGGGAAGAATCAAAAGAATTCTCAGACTGTGTCGTGTTTAATTCTTTGACAAAGGAGAAGGGAGACACAAAAAAATTCAGGCGGTTAGTCCTTTGTTCTTTTGGAAAAGGGAGAAGAGAGACACAAAAAGAATTCATGCGGTTAGTCCTTGGCGAATTCTTTTCGGCAAAGGGAGAAGAGAATGAAAAGATGAATAGCACAAGTTTTCAAGGTTTGGAAAACCAGAAAACTTCATAAAGCTTTTGGTACAAAGAAGAAGAAGAAGTTCAAAGAGATTCAAGGCTTGTAAAGGATTGTAATGAAAATGATTGGAAAAGTATTCAAGATTGTTGTTAGAAAGATTGATTGAAAATGCAAAACAAAGCCTTGCTTTTATAGACTCTTCATGTATGGTCAAGAAGGCCATTCAGAAGAGTTATAACTTTTAGAAAAACTTAAAACCCATTTGAAAAAGTCAAAACCTTTTTGAAGAGTTACATCTTTAGATTTTTCATAAACAAACACTGGTAATCGATTACCAAATAAGTATAATCGATTACACAAAGCTTTTGAGTGAAACAATGTGACTCTTCACATTTAAATTTGAATTTCAACGTTCAAGGACATTGGTAATCGATTACCAAAACATTGTAATCGATTACAACCTTTTGAAAATATTTGGAACATTGTAAATTCAGTTTGAAAACTTTTTTCAAACTCATTTTGCTACTGGTAATCGATTACCACAATATGGTAATCGATTATCAAAGAGTAAAAACTCTTTGGTAAAGGTTTTGTCAAAAACTCATGTGCTATTCAAAGTTTTGAAAAAACTTTTTAATACTTATCTTGATTGAGTCCATTCTTTATTCTTGAATCTTGAGTCTTGAATCTTGATCTTGATTCTTGAGATCTTGAATCTTGAATCTTGATTCTTGATTGTAGGCTTTCTTCTTGAGTCTTGAATTCTTCTTGATTCTTGAACTCTTGACTTGTTCTTGATTCACTTGAGATGTTCTTTGATTCACTAGAGTTGTTCTTTGATCTTTTGAGCTCTTTGTTCATCACCTTTGTCATCATCTTTTGTTGTCATCATTGTTATCATCAAAACACCTTTGAATCATTTTTGATTCATCATGAAGCTTTGCTTCCACAATCTCCCCCTTTTTGATGATGACAACTTCTGAAATCAAGAAACACACACACTTTTTCCTAGTTGATCACTCTTATAAATTCTCCCCCTTTGTTTTTGAATTTATGCTTATCTTAAAATTAAATTGATTACTCATGTGAGTTCTTGATTTATCCCTATTTCTCTCCCCCTTTGGCATCAACAAAAAGCCAAAGTGCGTATTAAACTTAAATTATGCAAATATATCTTAAACATTCATACAACATTCATAAAAAATATTAACCACATCATGAAGTAAAAACCATGAAGCAACAATCATAAACAGATTAACTTATAAAATCCACATAGTCAAATAACATACTTGTTCAACCAAACCATGCAAATAAGGAAATAATAAATTGTTCAAATACCATAGTAATATAGCCAAAATACAAGGCTGAAAATCAAAGTAGTAATAATATTAAAATATAATTCTAAGATGATGGAGGCGGCGGTGGTGGAAGATCGAAGCTTGACCGGATGTAAGATACATCTTCTTCAACCTTTGTCATCCTTGACTCCATTTCATTGAAGCGCATATCCACTTTCAATTCTAAAGTATCAAACCTCTCACCAACAAAGGTTTGAAGACCATCAAACCTTTCCAAAATCTTCGAAAGAAGAGATGAATCTTCTCCCTCATGTCCTTCTTCACCAATATTTCTAGCACCCTTCTTTACCCATAAGCCATCATGCTCCTTAATATAACCAAAGGATGCTATGACTGAAGCGCCTATAAGGAATGATCTCTTGATTGGAACATAAGGTTCAGAATCAAGAGGGATGTTGAAATGTTGAAGGAAGAGGGTAACAAGGTGAGGATAAGGTAATGGGGCATTCAATTGCAATGCCTTATGCATGCGATATCTAACAAGATGTGCCCAATCAATTTGTAAACCTTTATGAAAGGCCCACATGACAATGAGATCTTCTTCAGAAACCTGGGCAAGGTTTGAAGATCTAGGAAGAAAAATGCGAACTATAAGGTAATGGAGGATGTGGCTTTCAAAAGCCAATGAACCGGCAAGAAGTCTTCCGGTCATATCCGCTTGGTTGGTGCAAACCAACCGGCGGGCATCATGCATAGAGAAATCGAATTTCCATTCATCAATCAGTGCACCCTCAAAAGGCACACCTTCACTAGGCAAAGGTAGAATTCTTGGAGTTGGAAAAATAGGTACGAATTCTTCAAACTCCATTGAAAATGTTCTACTTGTTGAAGGCCTTAAGCACAACTTGCTTAGTGTTAGTCAATTATGTGATAAAGGCTATCTAGTATCATTTGATTCTCAAAAATGTCTCATTGAACATAAACATGATACTAATATAAAGCATATAGGGTTTAGAGTCAACAATGTTTATATGATAGACTTAAGTCAAAAACTAGATAATAATCAATGCTTTCTAAGTAAAGATGATGATCCATGGCTATGGCATAAAAGAATTGCTCACATAAACATGGAACACTTAAATAAATTAATTTAAAAAGATTTAGTTGTTGGTTTACCTAAACTAAAATTTGAAAAAGATAGATTGTGTGATGCATGTCAAAAGGGAAAACAAACTAGAGTTTCATTCAAATCCAAAAACATTGTTTCAACTACTCAACCATTACAATTGTTACATATGGATTTGTTTGGTCCTTCTAGAATTATGAGTTTTGGTGGAAGCAATTATGCACTTGTCATTGTTGATGATTATTCTAGATATACTTGGACACTATTTATCACTCATAAGAATGATGCATTTCAAGCATTTAAGAAACTTGCAAAAGTTATTCAAATTAAGAAAAATCTCAAAATTATATCTATTAGGAGTGATCATGGGGGTGAGTTTGAAAATAAAGAATTTGATTTATTTTGTGATAAGCATGGCATTGAACATAAATTTTCTACACCTAGAACCCCTCAACAAAATGGAGTTGTTGAAAGGAAAAATAGATCTTTGGAAGAAATTGCTAGAACCTTATTAAATGATACTCTTCTTCCAAAATATTTTTGGGCTGAAGCCGTTAATACTGCATGCTATATCATGAATAGGGCTTTAAAAAGACCCATTTTAAAGAAAACTCCATATGAACTATTCAATGGTAGGAAACCAAACATCTCACATCTTCATGTTTTTGGTTGCAAGTGTTTTGTATTAAACAATGGAATAGAAAACTTAGGAAAGTTTGATGCTAAATCAGATGAAGGAATTTTCCTTGGTTATTCTTTGCACAGTAAAGCTTATAGAATATATAATAAGAGAACAATGACAATTGAAGAATCGATTCATGTTTCCTTTGATGAGTCTAATGCTATTTCTCCAAGAAAGGATATTTTAGATGATATTGTAGAATCTCTAGAACAAATGCATATTCATGGAGAAGATTCTAAAGGAAAAGGAGAAGGAAGCATGAAGATCCTTCAGTAAAAGTCAAAGCAAATAATGATCTTCCAAGAGAGTGGAAAGCTTCAAGAGATCATCCCCTTGACAACATTATTGGTGATATCTCAAAAGGGGTAACAACTAGACACTCTCTCAAAGATTTATGTAATAACATGGCTTTTGTATCTATGATTGAACCTAAAATCTTAAATGAAGCCATAATAGATGAAAATTGGATAATAGCTATGCAGGAAGAACTAAACCAATTTGAAAGAAATAATGTCTGGGAGTTAGTTAAGAAACCTGAAAACTACCCAATCATTGGGACAAAATGGGTGTTTAGAAATAAATTAGATGAAAATGGCATAGTTATTAGAAATAAGGCTAGATTAGTCGCCAAAGGATATAATCAAGAAGAGGGGATAGATTATGAGGAAACATATGCTCCAGTTGCTAGATTAGAAGCCATCAGAATGTTATTAGCCTATGCATCCATAATGAACTTTAAGCTTTATCAAATGGATGTAAAAAGTGCATTCTTAAATGGCTTTATTCAAGAGGAAGTATATGTAGATCAACCCCCTGGATTTGAAAACTCAGAGAAGCCTAATCATGTTTTTAGATTAAAAAAGGCTTTATATGGCTTAAAGCAAGCCCCTAGGGCTTGGTATGAGCGTCTGAGTAAGTTCCTTTTAGAAAAGGATTTCTCTAGAGGCAAAGTAGATACTACTCTTTTCATAAAGAGAAAATTACATGATATTTTATTGGTTCAAATTTATGTTGATGATATTATTTTTGGATCTACTAATGAATTATTGTGCAAGGAATTCTCTCATGACATGCAAAGTGAGTTTGAAATGTCAATGATGGGAGAACTTAATTTCGTTCTTGGATTACAAATTAAACAAACCAAGACTAGAATTTTTGTCAATTAATCCAAGTACTGCAAAGAGTTAATTCACAGATTCGGGATGGAAAATGCTAAGCACATGGCTACACCAATGAGCATTGCTTGCTATTTAGATAAAGATGAAACCGATCAGTCAATAGATGTTAAGCAATATCGAGGTATGATCGGATCCCTTCTTTATATATTCGCTAGCAGACCTGATATAATGTTTAGTGTGTGTATGTGTGCTAGATTTCAATCAAATCCCAAACAGTCACGTCTTAGTGCCGTTAAAAGAATCATAAGATATTAGTTAGGCACTATGAATATAGGTTTATGGTATCCTAGGAATTCCACATGCACCTTAATAGGATACTCTGATTCAGACTTTGCCGGTTCTGAAACAGATAGAAAGAGCACAAGTGGAACTTTTCAATTCATTGGATCTACTCTAGTCTCTTGGCATAGTAAGAAACAAAATAGTGTTGCTTAATCCACTGCAGAAGCGGAATATATTTCTGCCGACAGTTGTTGTGCACAGATTTTATGGATGAAGCAACAACTCTCTGACTATGGAATCCTTCTTGACCATATACCTATTAGGTGTGATAATACAAGTGCAATCAATCTTTCCAAAAACCCAGTTCAACATTCTAGAACTAAACATATAGAAATTAGACACCATTTTCAAAGGGATCATGTTCTGAAGGGAGATTGTGTGCTAGAATTTGTTGATACAAAGAATCAGCTTGCTGATATCTTCACAAAACCTCTTCCTAAAGAAACATTCTTTTCCATTATAAGAGAATTAGGCCTCTTAGATATTAGTGATTTGGATAAATAAAGATTGATTAGTTGATTGAAATATTTATGTTTGATGATTGATTGATTGTATTTGATTCTAAGATTTTGATTATGTTTGATTGGTGTGTTATTGTGTGATTGATTCTTGTTTGATTGAATTATAATGAGTACCAGTATTGATGATTGATATAGTTACATGTTTTTAGCATAGACATAGATAACTTTTAGAGGAAAAAGCCTAGTTAATGTTCTAGTAATCGATTACCATTACGTGTAATCGATTACACAAGAACAGGTAGCCTGTAATCGATTACCAGAAGGCTAAGTGCTCCTATAATCGATTACCAAACCTTGTAATCGATTACAGAACGTCATCTTCTATAAATAGGCATGTTTCAGAAGCTGCAATCATGAAAACTTTGAGCTACGGTGCCCCCTTTCTCCCAAAACTTCCAAGCATCATATCTCACTCGTTTCTCAACCAAATCACCTCACACAAAGCCCATTTTTCATCATTTTCGATTCTCTTTCATTCCAAACGATCAAAATCTTCAATAACTTCATCAAACGGATGAATCATCCAGGAAGCGCAAGGGTTCATCCACCTCCGCTGCGGCAACTCGAACACCACGTCCCGAAGCCACCAAAGCATCCACGGTGTCATGCCCTAATTTCGTCCGGGGTTTATTACTTGATGACATGCAACCTTTGGTTAGCCGCTTTGAGATACTTGGCGTCCTTTGTTGCACAATAAATGAAGTCCCGAGACGTCTCAGAAATCAAAAGGAAGCAGGCTTGCGCAATCCGTGAAATTCCGTAATGTGGCGAAAATCGAAAATAGGTGTTTTTGCGCAATCCGTGAGTTTCCGTAACTTCTTCGAAAGCTAAAAAAGAGTAAATACATAATCCGTAAGGATTCGTAGCCTCGCGGAAGGAAAATAAGTATCGTTACGAAATTCGTAAAGTTTCGTAACGTTACGGAAAAAGAATTACCAAAAAAATGGAAGGGGTGCATTTAGTAAAAGGGGGGTGCAAATAGCAATCTGGCCCACTTGGGCCTTCCAGATCCTTCCTCCATAAGGCTGTTGCTTCTGGAGGAAGCAACCTTGCTCGCCTGGGCGAGCTGGGTGGCAAGCTTCTCCCCTATTTTGCTATAAATAGGGGGAGAAGTGAAGAAGAAAAGGGTTCAGCCTTCTTGACACTTCTCTCTCTCTCGAAATTGCTGAGGAAAATTATTTCCGTGAAGAAAATCCAAGCCGAGGCGCTTCCGTAACGTTTCCGTAACGTTTTCGTGAGTAATTACGCGAAGATTCTCGACCGTTCTTCAAGATTCATCGTTCGTTCTTCGTTTTCTTCAGTCTTCAATGCGTAAGTACCCCAAACCGAGCTTTTCAATTCATTCTATGTACCCGTGGTGGTCCACATTTTGTTTCATGTATTTTTATTCTCGTTTTCATTTATACGCCCTTTTGACGTGCTTAAGCCATTTATTTAAGTCATTTCTCGCTTAATCTAAAAATAAAATAAATTCCCACCGGTCGTTTGAATTGTATCATCCGTTAATTTCGACTGAAATGAATTCCGACTGTTCGGTCGTGCCGTAACCACGTTGGGAATCAAAAAGAGGTAAAATAATAATATAATAATAAAAAAATACCTTTTAGTAAAGTAAAGCGAAAAAATCAATCGGACGTTTTCTCTTTGGGATTTCTCATTCTTAATTGAATTGACTAATAACTAAAGTGAAACTAAGGCTAAAATCAAACTCGCCTAGTCAAGCTCGTCCACAAAAATAGGTTTTTGGAAGTTTATCATTTCAGTTTCTTACTAAGTAAAAAGGATCATTTTTAAGGTCCAACGCCTTAAAATGATCACCCCTCAAGTAAAAAGAATCACTTGATTCACGCATAAGAAAGAACTACGTAGGTCTGATTTCCTCTCCAAAGAAGGGTACGTAGGAGCAAAAGCCCCGCTTTTGTCGACCTCAAAAAATAAAAAGAAATAAAGTTAAGGTAACACAATTTCCATAATTCTAAAAAATAGGCTGTTGTCCTTTGGGACAAACGTGAGAGGTGCTAATACCTTCCTCAAGCGTAAATACAACTCCCGAACTTAGAATTTTCATTTTGACCGGTTTCCTTCGGTTTTCCCGACGTTTTCCACAAATAAACGTTGGTGGCGACTCCGCGCATCTTTCCTCCTTTGGAAAGCGCACCCGTGAGTCTCGCCTTCGCTCGCCCGCAAAAGGGCACGTTGCAACAGTTGGCGACTCCACTGAGGATATTTTTGTGAGTTAGGCCTATTTTAAGGAATTGTGGATTTGTGAAACTTCGCGTGTGCATTTGTTGAACTGTGTAAAATGTAAATAACTGTTGTCTATTTCGCATTCTTTACACTGCATTCTAAGCACCCATAGGTTTGAGTAAAAAAGGGGGCCCTATACCCGGGTTCATGGGAATTTAAGGAGTGGAGGTGAATCTATCATCATGCTAGGTCTCCGACTTGCTTGATTATAGTGAAACCTCGTCTAGAGCTTTCTCTCTTTATAATGTGTTGTCGCTGGTATTCCATACCACCACAATATTATTATCTTGAGTGATGATACCTCTAGAGAACGGCCGTGTGAGTTATAAATTGTTGGGAAGTAGTTATTAGAGACCCCTAGATATTGTCCTATAGGTTCCCAAATAGGGGCAAAGAGCAAACACGCTCCTGTGCCATTCGTTCTCATGCATTTTTTGGTTTATAGTTTTTACTGGTGATGTTTGGTTTCTTTAGAGTAATACGTAACCTTTTTAATGCTACGTTGAGGCGCCATCATGCCCAAAACGTAGCATTAAAATTGGCTCTATGCGGTCTTGTAGGTGTGAATTACCCCTTTGTGTTGTTTTCTTTCCGTTTCATGCATACGCATCGCATCATTCGTGTCAGAGTCTTGATCCACCCCTTTTTTAGGTAAATGATGGGGGCAAATCAAAAACAGCAAAAGGTTTTATCAAGTCAAGGTTAAAGGTCTAGATGTCACTAGCCTCAAGGAATTGGGACGATTGATGGGACCCCTCCAAAGGCAAGCCTTCCGCAAAGTTTACGGGAAGATTCTAGATTTGACCATAGTGGAGGTATTTATGGAAGCTATTGTATCCCTCGCCCAATACTATGACCAGTTGTTGAGGTGTTTCACGTTAGGGGACTTTCAAATGGTGCCAACTATTGAAGAGTTTGAAGAGATATTAGGATGCCCTCTCGGGGGGGAGAAAACCGTATCTTTTCTCCGGTTTCTTCCTTCCTTGAGCAAGATTGCAGCTGTGATTGGAGATTCAGCAAAAGAGTTAGATCGCATGAAGCAAATTCGGAACGGCGTAGTGGGCCTGCCTCAGAAATACTTGGAAGGCAAGGCAAGGGATATGGCGAGCCAAGAGAAGTGGGGCCCGTTTGCGGATATTTTAGCTTTGCTAATTTTTGGGGTTGTCCTCTTTCCGAACGTTGACGGTTTGGTAGACTTAGCCACCATTGATGCTTTCCTCGCATATCACCATAGCAAGGAAAGTCCAGTGGTGGCTATCTTGGCAGATTTGTTTGACACCTTTGACCGGAGGTGTGAGAAAAATAGTGCACGGATTGTCTGTTGTTTACCCGCTCTCTGTGTGTGGTTGATTTCACACCTATTCCGACAAGACACGAGACACCCGTGTCCGCTTCAAAGCTATCGCTCATGCGCCGAAAAAGGAAGAGTCGATTGGGACCAACATTTGGCTGGGATAGGGGGCAGCGCGATCAATTGGTTTCCTCGTTGGAAGGAAGGCAAGGAAGGTGTTCTTTTCTCGTGTGGGGACTACCCTAGTGTTCCACTGATAGGGACTAGGGGTTGTATTAATTATAATCTCGCACTCGCCATAAGACAGCTAGGGTATCCCATGAGGGGAGCGCCAACCGAAGAAAGTCTCTCGCCTTTCCTTGTGAGGGATCTAGGTGCGCAAGGTCTCAAGGTTATACAAAGAATCTACAAGGCGTGGAGGAGTCCTAAATGGCGTCATCGGAGGTTATCACGGATGGCTAAGAATTCATACGCGAGGGTTAGATTGGCTCTCCAAATTGAAAGTTATCGATGAGGAGAACTTCGAAGCTCCGGAGGAAGATGAAGAAGTCCGAGCTCTAAAATTAGAGCTAGGAAAGGCGAGACACGCCAAGGAGAAGTTCAAATCAGCTGCTACACACATCCGGAAAGAGTGTACCGAGTTACAAGAGGAAAACGCGGCCACTGCAAGAGCCCTTGAACAAGAAACCAAAAGGGCCTGCAAGGAAGAATATGGCTGAGAGAAATTCCGAGGAGCATTGTGGGGTAGCAACAATGAGCTCAAGCTCCGAAGAGAGGAGAGAGATCGGTCACGGGTGCATGGCATGATCTTAAAAGAAGAGTTAGTTACTTGCGCGAGGTCCAAAAGGAGTTTGGCTCAACACTTGGAAGCCACGGAGCAAAGCATGCTAGCTATCATAGGGCAATACAAGGAAGAATTGAACCAGTCCATGGCCCATGAACAAAAGCTAGTGGAGGATTTTGCACAAGTGTACGCCGAAAAAGAAGCAAGAGGGAGGGTGATTGATGCGTTGCATCAAGAAGCGACTATGTGGACTGATAGGTTCGCCTTGACTTTGAATGGAAGTCAAGACCTCCCGCGTCTATTAACCAAAGCAAAAGCCATGGCCGAAGTGTGTACTTCCCCCGAGGAGATTCATGGGCTAATCAATTACTGTTAACACATGATAGATTTGATGGCCCATATAATTAGGAATCGTTAGGTTCTCTTGTAACACCTCTTGTATAATCTTGGCTAGATGAAAGCTTTGTTCTTTTTATAAAATGAGAAGTTCTGAACTCATCATGTTATCTAAAAAACCCTTGGGGTGGATCCAAGTGCTCCGATCATCCATTTTCATACTCATGTTTTGGTGGCATACTCACCGTTGTTTATTTCTGTAGGAATTTCATCATAACTAAGAAAACACCAAGGCACCTCTATAACACTCGATCCAAAAAAATGGATAATGAAGAGGGCGTGCAGGAACAGATGAAGGCCGATCTATCGGCCATAAAAGATCAAATGGCTTCCATCTCGGAAGTCATGTTAAAACTCCAGAAAACCATAGAGGATAAAGCCACGGCAACCGCCTCCAGTACGGTTAGGGAAGCGGAGCCAGTGCTGCAGCCCGCCTTGAATTCGGGCCTAGACAGAAACACGGCTGTGTTCGGTTGAAGGTATAGTCCGCATGCTTATCCTTATGGTCTGCCTCCGGACTTCACCCCCCGTACCACCCCGGAAGATTTAAGCCAAGCCCCTACTTTCGAGGGGCAACTCCCACCTTATCAAGACTATCCCGGGCAAGACGATGGGGAAGGAGATACCCATCTTGGCCCCCTGCTCCACCTCAAAGATCCGTCCCCACATGAACTACCCCAACCGAACATAGTCCGCCATATCCCGGCCTCACCCACACCCGTAAAAGAATCTGTTCCCTTTGCGGAAGATAAGGGAAAGATTGAGGCGCTTGAAGAGAGGTTAAGAGCAGTCGAGGGCCTTGGCAATTACCCATTCTCAGATTTGGCAGATTTATGTCTTGTGCCCAACATCGTCATCCCTCCCAAGTTCAAAGTACCAGACTTTGATAAGTACAAAGGGACGACATGTCCAAAAGGGCATCTCCGGATGTATTGCCGGAAGATGGGGGCGTATTCCGCGGACGAAAAGTTGTTGGTCCATTTCTTTCAAGACAGCTTGGCCGGAGCAGCAGTGGCATGGTATACCAATCTGGAAGCTTCCCAGATCCGATCATGGAAGGACTTGGCAACTGCCTTCATTAGGCAGTACCAGTACAATACGGACATGGCTCCCGATCAGAACCAGCTTCAGAGTATGACTAAACGAGAGCATGAGTCCATTAAGGAATATGCCCAAAGATGGAGAGATCTCGTAGCCCAAGTCGTACCGCCCATGACGGAGAGGGAGATGATCACAATCATGGTAGACACGTTACCCACGTTCTACTATGAAAAGCTGATAGGCTACATGCCAACTAACTTTGCGGATCTCATCTTCGCTGGAGAAAGGATTGAATCCGGACTACGAAAAGGCAAGTTCGAATATGCTGCCAATATGGCCCCCAACAACAACAGAAGAACCCCAGTAGTGGGCGCGAGGAAAAAGGAAGGAGATGCCCACGCAGTCACCACCGCCCCAACATGGATGAAAGCACCCCAAAATATCCAAAGCTCATACCAGCCCAATCCCCCAAATTTTTTAATCCGAGCCGGGAACTCCCTCCCGACTCAAGTAAAAGGACCACCCGCAGCTAAAAGAGCGCCGGCCCAACGCACAGCTCCAGCCGCACCCCGGCCAGTTAATAATACAGCCCCCGGCGCGGCCTATAAATATGCACAGCACCCGAAAGACAACTTCCCTCCTATTCCCATGGCATACTCCGAGCTATGGCCTTCATTATTGGAGAATCATTTGGTGGTGGCCATACCCGGGAAGGTTCTCCAGCCACCCTACCCCAAGTGGTATGATCCGGGTGCCAAGTGTGTGTACCATAGTGGAGTTCCCGGACACAATATTGACTCCTGCATCCCGTTCAAGTATAAGGTGCAGCACCTGATTAGTGCCGGCTGGCTATCGTTTCAGGAGGATGGCCCAAATGTTAAAACCAACCCGCTAGCTAGTCATGGAGGGGCTAGCGTGAACGTTGTCAAAGAGGATGGGCCATCACAGACAAAGAGGTTAGGAGAGGTAGCTACTTCTAGATGCTTCATCTATCAATCGCTGTAAGCGGCGTGCATGGTCTCCCGTGGTGGAGGCGAAAGGGATGAATGTTTGTTTCACCTCGGGGAGTCGCATGACATGGAAACCTGTCCCGCGGTAGAAGAATTGCTTCAGCGGCTCATGGATTGCGGGCAGCTTGAAGTGTCCATAGGAGGGGGGGAAGAACCACAAGTTTGCATGCAGTCGGAAGAGAAGAGGGTTCCTCTAACCCCCAAGGCCCTAGTGATATGTTTTACTAGGAAAGGGACCGGCTCCACACCCATATACCCCCGGACGGCGCTCAAGCCAACGCCATTTGCATATCAAAGTAATAAGGCCGTTTCGTGGAAGTATACCCCTCCCGCGTCCAGCGAAAGAATTACAACCGAAGTTGACTTCTTATCAGCTAAGGTAACCAACATCACCGGCCTCAGTGGCGTAATC
The DNA here is from genome assembly GCF_004193775.1 of Glycine soja. Taxonomy (NCBI): domain Eukaryota; kingdom Viridiplantae; phylum Streptophyta; class Magnoliopsida; order Fabales; family Fabaceae; genus Glycine; species Glycine soja. The sequence goes on along the minus strand of NC_041020.1, from coordinate 19,447,245 downwards.
TGCAGTGGCCGGGTGTTCACTTCCCCTCACCCGGCGGAATTGCCCTCCAAAGGGAAAACGCCCATGGTCAAAGAGCCCACAGATATAGCCACCCCCTCGAAAGAAGTAGATCCTCCAGTGGTAAGAGGGGCCGAAAAGAAAGAAGGACTTCAAGGAAAAACAGTGACTTTGGAAGAGGCCCAGGAGTTCCTCCGCCTCATCCAACAAAGCGAGTTTAAGGTAGTCGAGCAACTGAATAAAACTCCAGCAAGGATCTCCTTGCTTGAACTACTCATAAACTCCGAGCCTCATTGTGCGCTGTTGGTGAAGGTCCTTAACGATGCCCATGTAGCACATGATATCTCAGTGGAGGGTTTCGAAGGCATCGTTAATCATATAACCACCAACAACTACATCGCGTTTGCGGAAGAAGAGATTCTCGTTGAGGGGAGAGGACACAACAAGGCTCTACATGTGTCGGTGAGATGTATGGACCACGTTGTTGTGAAGGTACTTATCGACAATGGATCAAGTTTAAATGTAATGCCAAAGACCACTTTGGAAAAGCTTCCTTTTAGTGCGTCACATTTAAAACCGAGCTCGATGGTGGTGCGAGCCTTTGATGGTACTTGGCGGGAAGTAATGGGGGAAATCGACATTCCCATTCAGATAGGCCCCCACACTTTCAATGTGGTGTTTCAAGTAATGGATATAAATCCCGCCTATAGCTGCCTCTTGGGAAGATCGTGGATTCATGCCCTGGGAGTGGTCCCTTCAACGCTTCACCAGAAGTTGAAGTTCGCAGTGGGTGGACTTTTAGTGATAGTGTCGGGGGAAGAGGATATGTTAGTGAGCTGCCCTTCCTCCGCACCGTACGTAGAGGCGGCGGAAGAATCATTGGACACGGCTTTCCAATCCTTTGAGGTGGTGAGCTGCGCCTCGGTGGAACCAAGTTCGTCGCTACCTTCTCTCTCCAACGCGGCCATAATGGTGGCACGTGTTATGCTCAGGAACGGATTTAAGCCTGGAATGGGTCTAGGCAAGGACTGCCTCGGGAATGCCGACATGGTCGATATCAAGGGAAATCCATACAAGTATGAATTAGGTATGAACCCGGGATGCCGGGGAGGAGGAACGTGCCGTCAAGATTTTGGGCGGATAGGGTATGGCCCGACCGTATTAGCCAGTGTTTCACCAGCGCTGGAATGGTGTCCCGAAGAGGAGGTGGCCGCAATAGAAGAGGAGTTCCCTCAAGACCCACCAAGTTTTGTGCAACCATGCCACCCCGATTCCCAAGTGGGGAACTGGCGGCGTGATAAGCCAGTCAGAAGTCTATACCGCTGATTCAATGTAATTAGAGCCTATAGATTTCCGTTCTCTTTTGTTTTGTGAAACCTACCTTATTAAATAAAAAAGAGATCTTGTTTCATCTGTTCTTGCAGTACCACCCTTTCTCATATCATTTGCATGTTTTTGTTTCTTTTGCCTTGTTTGGTATAGATATGAGGGTCAATTCTTTGAGGATCCTAACAACGA